>NC_057798.1:74031586-74078628 GCF_018294505.1 Triticum aestivum
GTTGGTGGATATGTGGAGGTGTGTCTTCGACGGATCTAGATTTGCTTGGATCTGGTCATAGTTCATCTACGTTCGCGTGTCTTCAGGTTAGATCCTTCCAATCTATTCTTCAATGGCGACGGTCGCTATTCTGGTGTGCTGGTCATATGGGAGCTTAGCATGACGACTTTCTGACTGTCTACTACAACAACTATTGTCCAGCTCTAGCGAGGGAGGGGCGATGACAGCAGCACGCTTTATGCTCGCTTCAATGCTTGTAGTCGTCGCTAGGTAGTTTACGGATCTGGATGTAATTTTTTATTATTTTTATGTTTGTTGTATTGTCATGATTGAAGATGAATAGATCAAAACAATTCCAAAAAAAAAGATGTGCACTACTCTAGGTAAGGGCATATCCAGCGCAGACCCCCAAACACCGAATTTGTTTGCGGACTGGTGGACAGGGGGACCAATACGCGGACACTGATATGGGACCAAAGGAGACGAATTACATGCAAACCAGATAATTTTCATCTAAACCGGATGAAAACATTTATATTTCAGACATATTTGAACTAAAATATAGCTGACTAGGCTAGCCTATTCTAACCTAGTCTTTGACTGGCCTTCTCGACGCCCGTTTCCCACCCCATATCTTTCCTATGTCCATGTAACGCCCCGAGTTCGATGCTCCAGATGCCTTCCTTTATTTTAGTTGTTGGCGTGTGTTCATTTTGTTTCTTGCATTATCATAATTATTTTGCATATGTTATTCCTCTATGTTGATGCCATGATCATGTTAAGTGCCCTGTCAAATCTTTGTTTCTTGCACCATGCTCATCTCATTTGGTTATATTACATTGCCATGCCCATCATCGCCATATTGCATTGCCTCTTGTCATTTTGCATTCTAATCATATACCTTGTGGTAATCATCATGTTGTTGCCATGTGCATTTCATTCATCCTTATGTGGTGTGTTGTTGTTATGATGTGTGGGAGCATCATTCCTTGTCATCTCTCTCTCAAACCATGCCCATGCATCATCATCTCTTCCTTCCTTCTTCCTTCATGTTTTTGCAAGTGACATTATTCCCTCCTCTACTAATGTTCATTTATTTCCTGGTGAACTTACTCAATACCTTATACCTCTCTGACAAGTTTCATCCCATTTGAAGTTGATTTGGTTGGGTTCAAAAATGACTCAAGTTTGAATTTAATTCAAATTTGGATTATTTTTCTACCTCTTAAAAATTGCCAAGTAAATTTATTAAAATCCTGCACAAATTCTGGACTCCAGTGATATTCTCATATCTCTCTCAACCCTCTCCACTATACATGTGCTTTTCTGTCTTGTTTTTCTGTCTGAAGAAAAGAGAAGAAGGGAAGCAGCAGTAACAACTGAGTAGCCCAGCAGAAGCAGCGCTGCTCCAGCCGAGCCGCGGCCCATCTAGCCCAGCCCCGCAGCCTCGTTCCACTCTCCTGTGGTGAATCCATGCTGGACACCCGTCCAGGCCCCACCCGCAGCCTCTCCTTCCCCTGATTTTCTTCCTCCTCCTGATCTCTTTTCTCTCACAGTAAAACCTCCAGGGGCGTCCGCACATGGCCACCTTGGTTTCACCACGACCCCTCGACGCCTCCTGGCCCTCCTATAAATCCAGCAACCCGCGCCCCCTAGGGTTTCCCTCTCGCCACCGCCACCCTTTCCCTTCCCCTGTTTCTCCTTCTTCCTCAAGAGACAGAGAACGCAGAGGGCACCACCGAGAGCTTCGCCTTTGCCTGCATGGACGGAGGCCACCACGGTCATCTCCGGCATGTCCATCTTCTTCCTCGATGTCGACTACTTCCGTTCAGACGTCTTCCCCGCCCAAGGATCGCCAAGTCCGTTTACCTCCCCGTCGTTCTCTTCCTCCCCTGCTTCCTACTACTTCAGGGACAGCACTGGTCAGCGCATCCTCCCGCCGTCTCCGATCTCCATCGACCTTGTACAACTTCAGCAGCACCCCTCGGTGAGCAGCCGCTCCCCCATCCCCTCTCCGATTCATTTCCGTCGTCGTAGTCATCTTCCTGAGCAAGTTGACGCCATGTCCGCCATGGACGAGTTCCTGGAGCTTGCCCCGTTTGTGTCCACGCGTGCTTGCACACACGCATCACGAACCATCGCCCTGTATGCTCCATCCAGGGAGCAGCAGCTCCGTGCCGCTCATTGACATGACCGGCCCTTGCTTCCCGAGCACGTCGGAAGGCAAGTCCGGTGAGGTGGCCCTGCCTCCTCGGTTTCTTTGCACGCACGCGCATGCAACCGCAGCTCCACCGCTCATGCCCTTCCTGCATATCACAAACATCCCACCAAGGCCACCACAAGCCTATTCCGCACCCCCGCTGCATCTCTGCATCCAGCAAGGTCGCTGCCTTGGTCGTCACCATGGACACCGGCGAGCAGCAGCCGCCGCTCATCCCCGCCTTGCGCATCCACACCCACACCCTCGCTTCGCTTCTACACCACACGCACCCTCCACCTGTTTCCGCAACCCCGCCGGTTCTCTGTTGTTGCAGAGGCCGCCGCCTTTGGTCGCTGTAGTCGACGCCAGTTGTCGCCGTGCAGCCATGGCCAAGCTCGTTCTGTTGTGAGAGAGGTCTTAATTAGCAGGGAGCTCTCTTTGTCACGAACACACAGCTATCCAACTGGTTAGAGAAGCCACTATTCATTCGACGGGTTGAGGTTCGAGTCCCAGCCGTCCCCATTTTTGCACACTCATCGCTCACTCGGGCCAAGACCTCCTGGGCCGCTGCAGATTGCTGCAATCCGGCCCGTGCATATTTTTTTCCAGTCTGTGTATTTTAGCATTTTTCAATGCATTCTTTTTTACTGAAATGCCATCATCTTGCATTGCTCATATATAAATAACCATGCTTTGGATTTAAACAAACTATATATGTAAAATGCTTAGAATTTCATGTCCTTTCACAATTTGCAGTTTTCATCCATGTTTGAAATGTTTAAAATGATGTTTGATTAAATTTGCTTAAATGCCATGCTAAAATGATTTAATTCATAACTAATTAAGCATAGCTCCGATTTTAATAAATTTTATATGTAAATGGGGTGGAAAAATGCCTAGTTTAACATGGTGCACTTTATTTTGCTGTTTAACAGCATAAAAATTGTGTTTAAGGCAGAACAGTACCAAATTCAAAATATGGACATGAGGATTTTCCGGAATTGTTATTTGTTGTTCCGGCCTCATTTAAACTTGCCCAATTAGGTAGCTTAATTAGGCTTAACCTCTTGCCATGTTTAACAACATTTAATATTGTTGTGTACCTAAACGAGAGCGAAGTAAATAACTCGAATGTGGTGTTTCATCAATATGCAACTCATTGCATATTGAGCTCCACTTAACTTGTAGTATGGTTGGTTGCACTTTGCCATGCCATGCCTTATTAAACCGGACATTCATCATACTTGGTTGTGCATCATGTCATGTTATGCTTGTTTGTTTACTATGTTGTTTGCTTCTTTCCGCATTGCTTCTCTCGTTAGCTTCGGTTTCGTTCCGGAGTTGTGAGGATTCGTTCGACCACGTCCGCTTGTCTTCTTCATGGACTCGTTCTTCTTCCTTGCGGGATTTCAGGCAAGATGACCGTCACCTTGGATCTCATTACTATCATTGCTATGCTAGTTGCTTCGTTCTATCGCTATGCTGTGCTACCTATCACTTGTTCTTCAAGCCTCCCAATTTGCCATGTCAGCCTCTAACCTTTTTTCACCCTTCCTAGCAAACCATTGCTTGGCTATGTTACCGCTTTGCTCAGCCCCTCTTATAGCATTGTTAGTTGCAGGTGAAGTTGAAGATTGCTCCATGATGGAGAGGATTATGTTGGGATATCACAATATCTCTTATTTAATTAATGCATCTATATACTTGGTAAAGGGTGGAAGACTCGGCCTTATGCCTGGTGTTTTGTTCCACTCTTGCCGCCCTAGTTTCCGTCATACCGGTGTTATGTTCCTTGATTTTGCGTTCCTTACGCGGTTGGGTGATTTATGGGACCCCCTTGACAGTTCGCTTTGAATAAAACTCCTCCAGCAAGGCCCAACCTTGGTTTTACCATTTGCCTCACCTAAGCCTTTTTCCCTTGGGTTTCCGAAGCCTGAGGGTCATCTTTATTTATCCCCCCCCCCGGGCCAGTGCTCCTTCGGGTGCTGGTCCAAACCGAGCGATGTCTGGCGCCCCCTAGGCAATCAGGGTCTATGTCAACCCGACGTCTTGCTCATCCGGTGTGCCCTGAGAACGAGATACGTGTGACTCCTATTGGGATTTGTCGGCACATCGGGCGGCTTTGCTGGTCTTATTTTACCATTGTCGAAATGTCTTGTAAACTGGGATTCCGAGACTGATTGGGTCTTCCTGGGAGAAGGAATATCCTTCGTTGACCGTGAGAGCTTGTGATGGGCTAAGTTGGGACACACCTGCAGGGTATTATCTTTCAAAAGTCGTGCCCGCGGTTATGTGGCAGATGAGAATTTGTTAATGTCCGGTGGTAGACAACTTGACACCAGATCTGAATTAAAAGGCATCAACCGTGTGTGTAGCCGTGATGGTCTCTTTTCGGCGGAGTCCGGGAAGTGAACACGGTTTTGGGTTATGTTTGACGTAAGTAGGAGTTCAGGATCACCTCTTGATCATTGCTAGCTTCACGACCGTTCCATTTGCTTCTCTTCTCGCTCTTATTTGCGTATGTTAGCCACCATATATGCTTAGTCGCTGTTGCAACCTCACCAATTATCCTTTCCTTTCCCATTAAGCTTTGCTAGTCTTGATACCCATGGTAATGGGATTGCTGAGTCCTCGTGGCTCACAGATTACTACAACAACAGTTGCAGGTACAGGTTATGCGATGATCATGACGCGAGAGCGATGTTTGCTTGTTTTGGAGTTCTCCTTCTGCTTCTTCTTCGATCAGGGGATAGGTTCCAGGTCGGCAGCCTGGGCTAGCAGGGTGGATGTCATTTGATCTTCTGTTTGTGTTTCATCTGTAGTCGGATGTTGATCTTATGTTTGATGTATTGTTGTATTCGTGTGGCATTGTATGCCTCTTGTATGTATCCCATCTATTATGTAATATTGATGTAATGATATCCACCTTGCAAAAGCGTCTCCAATATGCGCTTCTATCCTTGGTGGGACCTTCGAGTTCCTTAAGGATAGGGTCGCATATTGGGCGTGACAAGTTGGTATCAGAGCCTTGACCGACCATAGGAGCCCCCCTCGATTTATCGTGTAGTTTGGCCGTTGTCGAGTCTAGAAGAAAACTGATTTTGGAGTCTAATTATATCGGAGAGTTGGAATTCTTTTTACTCCTCAGCCCCTTCATCGCTCTGGTCAGGAATCTTGACGTAGGTGTTTTGAATTACTCCTCTTCCCCTTCAAACTTTCTTTAGGATCACGTAGTTGGTTTTTTGATTGTTGTTCCTCAGCTCTTTGCATCCGGTGCATTTCTCGTCAAGGTGATTCGACCCTCTCCATTTTTGCAAGTTCAATCCTCAGTTGTTTTCTTTTCCAACCCGCCCACCCCTTTTCTTCTCGGAGCCGGAGTCCGTAATCGAGTATCCATCCTACTTGTGTGAAGTCTTTGCTTTCTTTCCTCAATTATTTCAACTCTTCAAGTTATCCGTCGGTTCTACCTTCCAAGTCACCTTTGTTTTCCCGCCCTCCCACCCTCTTCTTCCCGGAGCTTGAGTCTCTTTCGAGCATCAATTTTCATTCGTACGGAGCCTCTTCAGTCTTCCCTCAATCATTTCAACTGGTGAATTCTCGTCTCGGTGGACATTCTTCATCTCATTTTCTTCTCCGGTGGACTCAATTCAAGTTTTTTGGGTTGATCACATTCTTTTCCTTGGATCAAGTGTTCTCCTTGCTCGTTTGCCTCTCACCATTTTATTCTTCCGGAGTGCTCAAGACATCTCAGGAGACTAGTCTGTGTTCCAATTAATTCGAGGTTGTCACCTAATTCAAATATTTCAATTGTTTCGGTGCATCATCTATCTCTTCAACAATCCTTTCTAGCGGTGTTATCTCTTCAGTGGCCCCTAATCCACAGGTATTTTCCCAGGATCTTACCCGACTCTTCTAATTATTCCGGAGTTATTCTCAAATTCTTTTCAAGTGTGAGTAAGATTGGATTTCATCAGTCAGATGCTTTTCCAAGATCAATCTCAAAATTATTATTTTCATTTTTGGCTCAACCTCTTTGCTTTTCATTCTCCCGGAGTATCTCAGTAATTTTTGTGGTGTTTCTCGTCGTCATTTGAAGACTGAAGAATTTTTCCTCTAAATCTTGCCCGTTCTCTCGAAGATTCGCGGTTCTAGCTTCTTGCTATCCTCTTGAATTATTCCGTTTGTCAGATATTCTTTCTTACCCATCCGGAGTATGTCAGGAGTTCTTTTTCCATTTCTTTTCACCGGAGGCCATCGTCCCAGAAGAATTCTTCGTCCTCACATTTTAGTTACCGTTATCCAATTACCCCGGTGGTTCATTTAAATGTTCTTTAATCAGCTCATGATCTCTTTGTTCTTTTGCATCTAAATCTCCTATAGCATATTGGTTCTTCTAATTCTTCCGAGTGATTCATTCTCTTTCATCGGTCATTTTTGAACTCTTACGGTGGTTCGTTCAAGATTCTTTTTCCTTGGTTATCATATTAATTCATTCGTTCTTTCCAATCCTACCGGTGGTTCATGAAGACTTTCTCAAGTTTTGCGTCACATTCCCCTTAATCCCTTTTTAACAAGAATAAGTAGTATGCAAAATGTGTTTATCATCAATTAAATTTGATGAAGGATAAGCATACCATAAATCTTATTCTTATTTCATCCAAGTGAGTAATCCCTTCCATCGGAGTTTGTTCTTGATGAATAAATTCTAGTTTCAAGTGTTTACATCTTTTCTTTTCCGGAGTTCAATTTCCTCGGCCATTTCGTCGGAGCCTCCATCTAAATCACTGCAAGTCTTTAATCTTATTCTTTTCATCCTTTACTTCTATCTCATTGTCCTTTTGTTTACCGAAGTTCTTCATGGTGGTTCTTCATGATTTAATCCATTCTTCAAGAGTTAATCAAGATTTTGTTGGAGGAGGTCAAGTATCTTTTCTTCTCGTGTCTCGAAGTGCAAATAATTCTCCATTTTCTTTTGAAGTGGAGTTTTGTATTTCTTCATTCTTCTCAGCTATTCAGACTTTTGGTTGTGGTATAATTTCACCTCAAGTTTTCAGATGTTTTTTATAAGTCCACAACAAGCTTATTCTTTTGTTGTTGATTTTCTCAACAACTCCGTTCAACCCTTCCTTCTAAGTTCTTTTCATTCCATTCTTTCAATCCTTCCGGAGGCATTGTGTTGTTCATCATCAAGTGCCATACCATCTTGTGAAGTTCATGTTCTAATCCTTCCATTTTCAGTCGGTGTGTTGCCAAAATTCTTTTATTCAGTCCTTTTCTATATTATTCTAATCGGAGTGGTTTCAGAGTCTATCTTGTTTCCATGAGCATTTGATTCTCCTCATATTTGCCGTTCATCTTTTCTAACGGAGTGCTCTCGAATTTGTTAAACTTCTCCCTTGCGTTCTTATTTCACCTCTTCCTCTTTCTCTTCCGTCTCGTTCCTAAGATCTCGGGACGAGATCTCTTGTTAGTGGAGGAGAGTTGTAACGCCCCGAGTTCGATGCTCCAGATGCCTTCCTTTATTTTAGTTGTTGGCGTGTGTTCATTTTGTTTCTTGCATTATCATAATTATTTTGCATATGTTATTCCTCTATGTTGATGCCATGATCATGTTAAGTGCCCTGTCATATCTTTGTTTCTTGCAACATGCTCATCTAATTTGGTTATATTGCATTGTCATGCCCATCATCGTCATATTGCATTGCCTCTTGTCATTTTGCATGCTAATCATATACCTTGTGGTAATCATCATGTTGTTGCCATGTGCATTTCATTCATCCTTATGTGGTGTGTTGTTGTTATGATGTGTGTGAGCATCATTCCTTGTCATCTCTCTCTCAAACCATGCCCATGCATCATCACCTCTTCCTTCCTTCTTCCTTCATGTTTTTGCAAGTGACATTATTCCCTCCTCTATTAATGTTCATTTATTTCCTTGTGAACTTACTCAATACCTTATACCTCTCTGACAAGTTTCATCCTATTTTAAGTTGATTTGGTTGGGTTCAAAAATGACTCAAGTTTGAATTTAATTCAAACTTGGATTATTTTTCTACCTCTTAAAAATTGCCAAGTAAATTTATTAAAATCCTGCACAAATTCTGGACTCCAGTGATATTCTCATATCTCTCTCAACCCTCTCCATTATACCTGTGCTTTTCTGTCTTGTTTTTCTGTCTGAAGAAAAGAGAAGGAGGGAAGCAGCAGTAGCAACTGAGCAGCCCAGCAGAAGCAGCGCTGCTCCAGCCGAGCCGCGGCCCATCTAGCCCAGCCCCGCAGCCTCGTTCCACTCTCCCGTGGTGAATCCACGCCGGACGCCCGTCCAGGCCCCACCTGCAGCCTCTGCTTTCCCTTTTTTCTTCCTCCTCCCGATCTCTTTTCTCTCACAATAAAACCTCCAGGGGCGCCCGCACATGGCCACCGTGGTTTCACCACGACCCCTCGACGCCTCCTGGCCCTCCTATAAATCCAGCAACCCACGCCCCCTAGGTTTTCCCTCTCGCCGCCGCCACCCTTTCCCTTCCCCTGTTTCTCCTTCTTCCTCAAGAGACAGAGAACAGAGGGCACCACCCACTACTAGGGAAAAGCCTATACACAGAATCTTACCAGCAGCGCGCTTTAAAATCAGGTGCTGCTGCTACTTAGCAGTAGCGCTCGCTTTAAAACATCGCTGCTGGTACAAGTTTATCAGTAGCGCCCACGCACCAAGACGCGCTACTGCTAAAATTCCCACGACGCCGCCGCGAGGCCAATTATAGCAGCAACGCATTGGAACAAAGGGCGCTACTGCTACAGATCATAGCAGCAACGCTTTTACACAATAATCGCTACTACTAAGGTTACTACAAAAATTTAGTCCCACCTCGCTCCGTGAAGAGAGTTTGTACCACCTTAAATATGTTACTTCTACAACTTTCACAAGCACTTGGTCTTCATTGAACTCTATGTGTAGGATCTGTGGCCGCAATAGGAATCCTCGCCTGTTCCTAAACCAACCGTCGAGGATTCCTATTGACAAATCAGATTGTACACAAAAAGACAATTGATGATCAGTGTATTTTTTTATGTCTATGTCTAACATAGCAGTAGTGCGTTCTCGTCCAAAGGCGCTACTGATAGGTCGTTTAGCAGTAGCGCATTTTGCTATAGCGCGCTACTGCTAAGCCATTCCATCTCCCCCTTCTCACCTATCCGATCCAGATCACACTCACACACACACTCGATCTCCCCCTCGTCGCCCCTCCTCCGATCTGCGCCGTCGTCACCTCATCCTCCTCGCTGGACTCGGTACCGGCCTCCTCCTCCGTCCTCCCTCCACTCGTCGCTGGCCGACCCCTCCTCACTCTGCCTTCCTCCTCCATTCTCCCTCCACTCGCCGCCGGCCAGCCCCTTCTCGCTCCGCCTTCCTCCTCCATTTTCCCTCCACTCGCCGCCGGCCAGCCCCTCCTCGCTCCGCCTTCCTCCTCCATTCTCCCTCCACTCGCCGCCGGCCAGCCCCTCCTCGCTCCGCCTTCCTCCTCCGTCCTACTCTCTTCTCCCTCCTTGAGTTGCCCCTCCTTCTCCCTCCTCCCTGCTACATTTTGATTTAGTAGGCTAGTTCATATGCAACATTCTGATTTAGTTGATATGATTCAGTTGATTTAGTAAGCTAGTTGATTTAGTTGATTTAGAACATTTTGATTTAGTCGATTTAGTAGGCTGGTTGATTTAGTTGATTTAGTAGGCTAGTTGATTTAGTTGATTTAGTAGGCTAGTTAATTTAGTTGATTTAGAACATTTTGATTTAGTTGATTTAGTATGCTACTGAATTTAGTATGCTAGTTGATTTAGTTGATTTAGGATGCTTTGCTCATATTGCTTTAGGAAAATATCACATGCTACTGTTTTTCTTTCCTGTGAAGTGAATCATTAATCCTTTGCTCATATTGCTTTAGGAAAATGGCGCCACCACCACCACCACTATTTCGACTGTGCAAGTCAAGGTGCGCCAGTAGCCTTGCAACTGGCAAGCTGTTTGGCATCTACTTCCAGCCAAGTTTTCGTCATGTGGCGGTAAGAAATTAGATGAAATGTAACAACTATTTTATTTTTAGTGTTGGCATTACTACATTGTGTCATTTTTCTTTTCTTACACAGACCGTCCCATGCAATGTGAGGTTGACATTCAACAAACTGACAAGAGACACTGTGACATTTGAGGCTCCTGGGGGGCCATACACTATGGAGGTCGAGAAAGGACGCAATATGTCGCAGATTGGAGGAGATGGATGGGCCCATTTCCTCGCCCGCATGCGTCTTACTGGTGGTGAGTTGATCAGCTTCTCCTTCAGAGCAGAAAGACCCAAGCTGGCTGTCATTTATCTCAACCTGGTGGAAGATGATGAAGATGACGAAGATGATGAAGATGACAAAGATGATGCAGATGAAGAAGATGATGAAGATAATGAGGACCCACTCGATGAAGATGATGAGAACCCACTTCATGAAGCCATCGTAGCTCAAAGAATGAGGCTGAGCGAGGAGGAGGTGTGCAACCTATGGGACATAATTCCACCACGTGCTGACTTTGTCGGGGTGCCATTCGTGACCCACCTGACAAGTACCATGGTCAATCGACATGATATAGTATGTTATACTTACAAATGCAAATTATCCGATGATATGCTTAGTGTAGAGTCCAATGATATGTTGTGTAGAATCTAGTCGTTGATATGCTTTAGTGTAGAGTCTGATCACATGCTTATTAGTGTAGAATCCAAGAAACTATTAATACTGTAGATAATCCATATATACTTATTAGTAGAATTCATGATTAATTAGTACAAATGCATAGTACTGTGTCTTTTGATAGTGTGGAAATCTAGACTTAATAGAAATATATTTGCAAGAGTATGTGTGAGGCTATTTATTAATTGATATGTTTTTCTTATTCAGAAATTGCCAAAGAACCTATCTGTGAGTTGTGGTATCGAGCCTGATGAAGAAGGCTCAGCTGGACTACGCCTTACCGCAAGGGGCTCCGTCACCACCTGTACTTACCGCATGGACACAGACGGTCGCACACACTTAAACTCGGTTGGGTGGAAGAGATTCCTCGTTGGCAAGAATCTTCGTGTTGGACAGGCCATCCTAATTACTATCAGGAACACCCACCGCCCAGGCTTGAGGATGATGATCGTGGTCGATATCATCTAGAACTACATATGTGTGTGTGGCTATATCATCTAGAACTACATATGATGATCGTCGTAGATATCATGTAGAACTACATATGATGATCGTCGTCGATATCATCTAGAACTAAATATGATGATCGTCGTCGATGTCACCTTGTACTGCTTGAGGATGCATGTTGAGTATATATGAAATTGTTATCTAGTACTCCCTCGGTTCCAAATTACTCGTCGTGGTTTTAGTTCCAATTTGAACTAAAACCACGACGAGTAATTTGGAACCGAGGGAGTACGACCTAGTACCTATAATGCTTTATGAAATTGATATCTAGTAGTACCTAGTATCTGGAAATTGCAGTTTATTGAAGCTGGAGTGGGGAAATGGTGAAAGATATAACAGTAGCGCGGGCTCGGGAAATCGCTACAGCTAACTAATAGCAGTGCGTTCGGAAAACGCGCTGCTGATATAGTCAATAGTAGTAGCGCGGGCGCAGACAGCGCTACTACTAACAGTTAGCTATAGCGCCTTATTGGTAGCGCGGGTGCCCGCGCTGCTGATAGCCTCAAAACCCGCGCTACTACTAGGGTTTTCCCTAGTAGTGACCGAGAGCTTCGCCTTTGCCTGCGTGGACGGAGGCCACCACGGTCATCTCCGGCTGTCCATCTTCTTCCTCGACGTCGACTACTTCCGTTCAGACGTCTTCCCCGCCCAAGGATCGCCAAGTCCGTCTACCTCCCCGTCGTTCTCTTCCTCCCCTGCTTCCTGCTACTTCAGGGACAGCGCTGGTCAGCGCATCCTCCCGCCGTCTCCGATCTCCATCAACCTTGTACAACTTCAGCAGCACCCCTCGGTGAGCAGCCGCTCCCCCATCCCCTCTCCGATTCATTTCTGTCGTCGTAGTCATCTTCCTGAGCAAGGTGACGCCATGTCCGCCATGGACGAGTTCCTGGAGCTCGCCCCGTTTGTGTGCACGCGTGCTTGCACACACGCATCACGAACCATCGCCCTGTATGCTCCATCCAGGGAGCAGCAGCTCCGTGCCGCTCATTGACATGGCTGGCCCTTGCTTCCCGGGCACGTCGGAAGGCAAGTCCGGTGAGGTGGCCCTGCCTCCTCGGTTTCTTTGCACGCACGCGCACGCAACCGCAGCTCCACCGCTCACGCCCTTCCTGCATATCACAAACATCCCACCAAGGCCACCGCAATCCTATTCTGCACCCCCGCTGCATTTCTGCATCCAGCAAGGTCGCTGCCTTGGTCGTCATCATGGACACCGGCGAGCAGCAGCCGCCGCTCGTCCCCGCCTTGCGCATCCACACCCACACCCTCGCTTCGCTTCTGCACCACACACACCCTCCACCTGTTTCTGCACCCTCGTCGGTTCTCTATTGTTGCAGAGGCCACCGCCTTTGGTCGCTGCAGTCGACGCCGGTTGTCGCCATGCAACCATGGCCAAGCTCGTCCTGTTGTGAGAGAGGTCTTAATTAGCAGGGAGCTCTTTTTGTCACGAACACACAACTATCCCACTGGTTAGAGCAGCCACTATTCATTCGAGGGGTTGGTGTTCGAGACCCAGCCGGCCCCATTTTTGCACACACATCGCTCACTCGTGCCAAGACCTCCTGGGCCGCTGCAGATTGCTGCAATCCGGCCCGTGCATATTTTATTTCCAGTATGTGTATTTTAGCATTTTCCAATGCATTCTTTTTTACTAAAATGCCATCATCTTGCATTGCTCATATATAAATAACCATGTTTTGGATTTAAACAAACTATATATGTAAAATGCTTAGAATTTCATGTCCTTTCACAATTTGCAGTTTTCATCCATGTTTGAAATGTTTAAAATGTTGTTTGATTAAATTTGCTTAAATGCCATGCTAAAATGATTTAATTCATAACTAATTAAGCGTAGCTCCGATTTTAATAAACTTTATATGTAAATGGGTGGAAAAATGCCTAGTTTAACATGGTGCACTTTATTTTGTTGTTTAACAATATTAAAATTGTGTTTAGGGCAGAACAGTACCAAATTCGAAATATGGACATGAGGATTTTCCGGAATTGTTGTTTGTTGTTCTGGCCTCATTTAAACTTGCCTAGATAGGTAGCTTAATTAGGCTTAACCTCTTTCCATGTTTAACATTGAGGGAGTCCTGGACTAGGGGGTGTCCGGATAGCCGAACTATCATCATCGGCCGGACTCCAAGACTATGAAGATACAAGATTGAAGACTTCGTCCCGTGTCCGGATGGGACTTTCCTTGGCGTGGAAGGCAAGCTTGGCGATACGGATATGTAGATCTCCTACCATTGTAACCGACTCTGTGTAACCCTAGCCCTCTCCGGTGTCTATATAAACTGAATGTCTTTAGTCCGTAGGACGAACAACAATCATACCATAGGCTAGCTTCTAGGGTTTAGCCTCCTTGATCTCGTGGTAGATCTACTCTTGTAACACACATCATCAATATTAATCAAGCAGGATGTAGGGTTTTACCTCCATCAAGAGGGCCCGTACCTGGGTAAAACATCGTGTCCCTTGTCTCCTGTTACCATCCGCCTAGACGCACAGTTCGGGACCCCCTACCCGAGATCCGCCGGTTTTGACACCGACATTGGTGCTTTCATTGAGAGTTCCTCTGTGCCGTCGCAATCAGGAAGGATGCCTTTTCCCGTCTTTAAAGACGGCGCCGTCGTCAAGGGAGCTTTGGCCGCCGGCCAAACTATCCGGCTAGGTGGCTTTCTTATGACCGCCTGTTCGGCCACCGCTCCGACGGTGACCTCTCAGGTCATCAAAACCGATCTTTGCGTCAGCTCGGAATTCGCCGAGCAGTTAGATTCAATTGAGCTCTTCTCCGTAAATGAGATCTTGGATCGCATCGCCGCCCTGGGAGTTGCTACAGACTATGATCAGATTGGGCTTAAAACCGATCTGAGAGAAATTAACTCTCCCCAGGCTACCCACCACATTGTTGTGGTAGAGGAACAATGCAGCGACTCTTCTTCTATGTTGAAAACCAACTATGTCCGGATTCCCGATCCCTCCATGCCGGATTCCCGCGGAGGGACGGACGCCAATCAAATACTGAACCTAGAGTCAGGCATCGGACCAGATTCGTTGGAAAGCATCCAACAAACCAAGCTTCCAAATCCGGAAGCTTCTTGGCCTTTGAGCCTCAGATCGGGCGGGGTTCCGAACTTAGTTCCACCCGCCCACCCAAACATAAGCGACCTATCTCAAATACGGCAAGAGCCCGATGAAACAGTATATCGTTACTGGGCCAGATTCCTCCTGGTTATGAACAGGATAAAGGACTGCTGTGAAGAAAGCGCGATTTCAATTTTCTACAACAATTGCACGGACAAGGGAATCATAAACGCCATCAGTCGTCGCGAAATTACACGCTTCGCCGACCTAGCGACCATTGTACAAAGATATTGTGCAATGGAGAGTGCCTGGAAAACCGAAACTAGGTTCTGAGACAATCCGGCCCTGAATACAACCCCAGTCCGAAATAAAAGAGTGTCATACTCAAGCACCTGGGTTAAAAACCAAAAAGCAAAAAAACCCTAAAGGGTACGGAACCGTACTGGAGGGATGGCTCAACGGACCCTGCAAAATCCACAGTACGGAGGGCGCCACTCCAACACATAGCCTTCAAGCATGTTGGATACTACGGCAGGTGGCCAAAAGTGGCGAAGGCTTGCTAGCCCCGGGCAACCAGCCCAGCAGTACCAGTACGGTATTAACAGTCTTTGAGACTTTCGCATCAAATAACATGCGGAAACGAACAATCCACAGCCTCGCCGAAGTCTACCAAGTAGCAACAGCAAATCCATGGAGCGACATGGCTATCACCTTCAATGCCAGCGATGAACCTAAATTCCGAACAGCTAGAGCACCAGCCGCATTGGTCCTCAGTCCGATAGTGGACGGCTTTCGTCTTACCAAGGTACTCATGGATGGCGGCAGCGGATTAAACCTCATCTACGAAGAAACCCTTCAAAAAATGGAAATTGACTGGAGCCGCATTGAGCAAAGCAGCACAACATTCAGGGGAATAATCCCTAGTCGAGAAGTATGCTGCACAGGAAAAATCACGCTAGATGTAGTGTTCGGCTCGCCGGACAACTACAGGTCCGAAGAGGTCACATTCCAAGTGGCCCCATTCGGCAGCGGATATCACGCCTTGTTAGGGCGAGAAGCATTCACAATCTTCCAAGCTATACCCCATTACAGGTACATGAAGCTCAAAATGCCCGGACCCAACGGAATAATCAATCTTGCCAGTGATCCAGATACAACACTCCGCGCCGAAAATAAGACAGCCACACTGGCCCTAGAGGCATTATCCAAAGCCTTAGCGGCAGAGGAACTAACTGCGCTGCGCTCCACGGTGGATAGGGACGATGTGATACTCGATAAGAGGTCCAAGTCCACCTCTTTTAAACCAGCAGACGAAACAGTCAAATTCCAGGTCCATCCAACGGACCCCACAAAGACGGCCTCCATTGGGGCACAACTAAATCCTGATGTAGAAGCCGCACTACGAGAATTCCTTCAGAAAATTGGGACATTTTTTCCTGGCACCCTTCAGACATGCCAGGAATCCCACGCAGGCTGGCAGAGCACAGCCTAAATATCCTAAAAGGATTCAAGCCAGTCAAACAGGCTCTTCGGCGATTTTCCGAACCCAAAAGACAGGCAATGGGAGAGGAGCTAGCCAAACTCTTAGAAGCCGGATTCATCAGAGACATCAAACATCTGGACTGGCTAGCCAACCTGGTGATGGTACCAAAAAAGGACAAATCCTGGTGCCTTTGTGTCGATTTCAAAGACCTTAACAAGGCCTGCCCAAAGGACCCCTTCCCTCTCCCTCGCATCGACCAAATCATCGATGCTACCGTAGGGCACGATTCATTGTGCTTCCTCGACGCATACTCCGGATACCATCAAATCAAGATGGCGGAAAAAGACCAGGCTTCAACGGCATTTATTACTCCATATGGACCATTCTGCTTCAACACAATGCCCTTCGGACTCAAAAACGCCGGCGCAACATATCATCGCATGATTCAGACATGTCTGGCCACCCAGATAGGCAAAACAGTCGAGGCATACGTAGACGATGTGGTCGTCAAGACCAAACACGTCGAAACTCTAGTAGACGACTTGAGGGTGACATTTGACAACCTCCGAGCATATGACATTAAGCTCAACCCGGAAAAATGTGTTTTCGGCGTACCAGCCGGAAAGCTCTTAGGCTTCATTGTATCCGGTCGAGGAATTGAAGCAAACCCAGCCAAGATCCAAGCTCTGTCACAATTGGATATCCCAAAAGACCTCAAGCAAATACAAAAGCTAATCGGATGTGTGGCGGCTCTAAGCCGCTTCATCTCCCGTTTGGGAGAAAAGGCACTGCCCCTCTATCGCCTCCTCCGGCGCACCGAACATTTCGAATGGACGGATGCTGCCACGGCCGGACTCGAAGAAATTAAAGCCGTACTGGCAACAAATCCGGTCCTGGCCGCGCCCAACCTGGGCGAACCAATGCTATTATATATCGCAGCAACACATCAAGTTGTTAGCGCGGTACTCGTCGTCGAACGAGAAACAGAAGGGCAAAAATTCCCTCTTCAAAAACCAGTGTACTACGTATCCACTGTCTTAAGCCCATGCAAGTCCCAATACCCACACTATCAAAAGATAGCGTACGCGGTGTTCATGGCATCCCGGAAGCTGCGACACTACTTTCAAGAGTGTTCCATAACGGTGGCCTCCGAAGTACCTCTCAACGACATTATAAACAATCGCGACGCGACGGGCAGGATTGCAAAGTGGGCCATTGAGCTCTTACCATTTGATATAACCTACAAAGCACGGCGAGCTATCAAGTCGCAAGTTCTGGCTGACTTCATCGCCGAATGGACCGAAACCGAACTCCCTAAAGGGTACGGCGCATACTCCAATTGGATCATGCATTTCGACGGCTCCAAAATGTTGGCGGGCTTGGGGGCTGGCGTCGTCTTGACGTCCCCAACCGGAGACACAGTCCAATATGTACTTCAAATAATGTACACGGACTCCAACAACGCAGCCGAATACGAGGCCCTTCTACATGGCCTCCGGATGGCAATCTCCATGGGTATTCAACGCCTAGAGGTGCGCGGGGATTCAAACCTCGCAATATCCCAAGTAAATGGAGACTTTGACGCCAAAGATCCGAAAATGGCAGCCTACCGAAATGTTGTCCTAAAAATGTCAGCCCGGTTCGAAGGACTTGAATTCCACCATGTAGCCCGGGATAATAACCAAGCAGCAGACGTGTTGGCACGCATCGGCGCAAAACGCGACGCCGTCCCTCCAAACATCTTCCTGGAGCGGCTCTTTAAGCCATCCGTATTATGGGAAGAGGAGTCCGGAAATAACAATCCGGAACCAACTGCATCACCTAACGCAGAACATTCCGGCACAATCGGTGGCTCGGCCAATGAAATAACAGGTTCGGCCCACGAAATACTGGCAGTAATTGCCCCGTGGACGGAACCATTCCTAGCCTACCTAATCCGGCAGGAACTTCTCGAAGACCAAAATGAGGCCCGCTGCATAGTTCGGTGATCTAAAGCCTACAAGGTCCATGAGGGAGAACTTTATAAGAAAAGCACAACCGGAGTCCTTCAAAGGTGTATCTCCGAAGAGGAAGGGCGAAATCTCCTAGCTGAAATTCACGCCGGACTCGGCGGGCACCACGCCGCCGCCCGGGCCCTTGTAGGCAAGGCCTTCCGTACAGGATTTTATTGGCCGACCGCCCGGGCAGATGCTCAGAACTTAGTCCAACGATGCGTCGGTTGCCAGCTCTTTGCTAATCAGAGCCGCATGCCACCCACCGCCCTCAAAACTATACCCATTACTTGGCCGTTCGCGGTCTGGGGGCTTGACATGGTTGGACCCCTTAAAGGGGGAACCCACAAGCACAAATACTTATTGGTCATGGTGGATAAATTCACCAAATGGATAGAGGCCAAGCCGGTTAAAACGGCAGAATCTGGACCTGTGATAGACTTCATATCCGGGGTAGTACACTGCTTCGGCGTCCCCCATAGCATCATCACTGATAACGGCACGAATTTCACGGCCGACGAGGTTAGACTCTGGTGCAAAAACATGGGCATCAAGCTCGATTACGCTTCAGTCTACCACCCTCAAACTAATGGTCAAGTGGAACGAGCAAATGGTCTAATCATGAGCGGCATCAAACCCAGATTAGTGCGGTCCCTCACGGAATCTAACACGCACTGGGTAGAGGAGCTCGACTCCGTACTCTGGGGGCTGCGGACCACGCCAAACCGCACAACCGGATTCACACCATTTTTTATGGTATACGGCGCTGAGGTAGTTTTGCCCTGCGACATAATTCATGACTCACCTCGCGTGCGCATGTACGAGGAAAGAGAAGCCGAGTTAGATCGGCAGGACAGTTTGGACGCTTTAGAGGAGGAGCGCGACGTGGCAAAATCCCGTTCCGCATTCTATCAACAACAGGCTCGAAGATATCAAAGCAGAGAAGTACGGGCCAAAACTTACAACATTGGCGAGCTAGTTCTACGCCTGCCGGACAAGAAAAAGGACAAACTTAAGCCCAAATGGGAAGGTCCCTTCATCATTGACCAAGTCCTTACCGGCGGTGCATACCGTCTACGCAACGCATCTGACAACCGACTCGAGCCAAACCCATGGAACGCCGCCCGTCTCTGAAGATTTTACGCCTAGCGCCGGACTCAGGGTTCGTCTCCTTCCTCCGTCCACCTTTCATATTTTTTCGCTGTCTTTGTTTTCCCTCCTTTCTCCTCCCCTTTCTTCAGCAAAAACCTCTTGAGGGCTGATCTGCGCTTTGATCGCACTTACTCGATGTGCTACTCGCACTCGTTATACCTGGGGGCTTCTTTAACAGAAGCTTATTTATATGGGCTTCATGCCCAAGACATGTGTCACACTTCCGCATGTACCTTTTGCTCACCATTGTATGCATCGATATGACTTAAGTTTTGGCCAAGCCGGGTTGCCTAGCTCCTGTGCTTACCCCTACGTTCCTGATTGTTCGGCTAGGAGGTAAAGGGAGCACCTCTGCGATTGTTACTGCCGGGTCAGCCGGATGTGTACCTCAGACTGGGTGAAGCCGAAGGCTAGCGTTCTTAAGGGAATATTTGGTCGGTGACCTGAAAGATGATTTATTACTTAATTATTTATCTGCCCCCAGATGCTTTTCCTGCTATTTTCGCAGTCCGGACATGCACTTTAGGGCATGCCTCCCAGGGAAAGGAACCCTTAACGGAACTATTCTCCCTGGAAGATGTTTATAACTAACCATGTAATATAACATAGCTAGTTGGGCACTTGTCTGATAAAGCAATTATGACCCCTACGCCTTGTCTCCATGCATGCCCCGGTTCTTTTATAACCGTCAGGGTATTCGGACACACTCCGGACTGTTGGGTCCCGAGGTTGAAGCGAAAAGGTCCGCAAAGGCAAACGATCTACAATCCGGCTAGAAGGCATTTTACATGTCATTTTCAAATTACATCGTCAAATGGACTGATTGTACTCCTCTTCAATCCCATCTAACAGGCTGTCTAATTTACAGTCCTGTTGGGAATATTTGGCGGCCAGCTCTACTTGGCCGTACATCAAGCTCACAGGGATCTCCTTCCCATCAGGCCCCGCAGGTCCGACCTCGGCCATGTGGTTTGGGTCAGCCTTCGGGTACCGCGTCTTCACCATGGCCCAGGCCCCCCTGGCACCTTGACGGCAGGCCGATATCTTCCACAGACGGAGACGTCGCCGTACTCCCTGAAGCTTCTCATCAAGCCCTCCAAGGCCCTCGGGTAGGGAGATGGAAGGCCATAAGGCCTGAACGACGCCAATCATCGCCTGCCGAACACGTTCAAGCAGTTGCACCAGCTCGGGAAGTTGGTCACCCGTTGAACCGGGCATTTCCTCCATAGGGCGACCTGTGAGCACACCTACAGACATATTTCTGTCAACCGACTTCCTCGCCGAACTCTTCTTTTCAAATGAGTTTGCTCAAGCACTTACTATAAATGTCGCGACGAAGCCGCTGATTCTCCTTCAAGGAGCTAGATAGCTGGGTCCGAACATCTTTTAGCTCTTCTCCAAGCTGGGTGTGGGCATCTTGGAGTTTGTTCCTCTCCTGCTGCACCTTCGTAAGCACCCTCTCGCTGGCCTTCAACTGGCGCAGTAGCTGTTGCTTGTCCGGATCTAGTCCGGCGCCCTCTGCAATATTATTGTCAGATATATGCACCCGCCGTATTTTGTTAACTACTTATCTTTTCGAAGTATGTATTACCAGCGGGGATCTCTGTGGCTCCCCCTGTGGCGGCCAGTGCGGCCTCAAGTTGGGCCTTGCGCTCTTGAAGTTCCTGGGACAGGTGGGTATTCTTCTCCGTAAGATCCTGCATAATAAATGATCCTTAAATCAGTTATTTTAACTATTTTAAGTCTCGGGGGCTACTGGCATATATAACTATTAAAATTACTTACCCTTATGTCCTTCACATACTACTCCGCGGCTCTGGTTAAACCATCTTGAGCGGCACGGAGGTGCGTGTCTCCTGCATCAAAGGCATTCAACGCCTCCGGGGAGAAGCACGCGTCACGAAGAACTGTCCGGCGACGCCTGTGATTCATGGCGCTCTCCACCTCAGAACGGGTGGCGGACAGCCTGTCGGCATCCTCCGTTGGAGGAGCATCCGGCTCATGCCCTGTGTTCGCCTCCTCTTCCGGACCACGCGTTGGAGCATGGCTGGCGGAGGCTTTATTGGCAACCTCTCCGGACATTGTCCGGCGAGCGCTCTTTCTCCTGCAAAAATTATGAGCATTAATATATACCTCCTAGGGATTCTTTCCTTAAAAACAGCGGCGCGCCGTACCGTTGCGGCGACGTTTCGATTCGCGTCGCACTCCTTTTCCGCCTGCTGGGCCGAACTGACCCTTGCTGGTCAGCCGCCGCGGGTTCGGCTTCTCGCCTTGAAGGCACCTCCTGCAAGACACCGTTGGTATACGGTGATCTGAAATACGCAAGGACGAAGTAATGGTGTCAGAACTCCGGTCATAATTACCTGAGAAGCCGGACACAAACTGGGGTAGTCAGCAGTAATGGCGACCAAAGCATTATCTATGCTGAGCTGGTGGAACACCCCGTCAATTAAATCCACCTTTATGTCCGGATCCTCTTCGGAGGCCGAATCAAGGGATCTTCCCGGATCCTCGGGTTGTGGAGCCGGACTGTGTATGCCCTCCACCTCCCGACGCAGTTCCTGCGTCAAAATCATAAAGTAAGGCATTTAACTTCGAAAGCACGGGTCGGATGAATAAACATTCGCTTACCCAGCTCCGAGGGTTATTCATGGAGAACCCATTCAATGGGCTCGTCTGGAGAAAGTCCTCCTTCTCCCCCTTGTACAAGCCGGACAGGATCTTCACCAGATCCGCGGCCGATCCTGGCCCCTTGCGGCCATGACGGGTGGCGTCGTTCTCCCCGTTGAAGTCCCACATGGGGTGGCCCCTATATTGGAGCGGCTGCACCCCTCGCATAATGCATGTGGCCATGACTCCAATCGTGGTTAATCCGGAATGGGCTAGTAGCCGTATCCGACCCATCAGATAATGGACGCTCCTATCATCTTCCCGTTGAGGGCTCCGCGGGCGCCAACTCAGGCGTTTCTTCAAGGGAGCATGCTAAACTCCGGGAGGCCGATCCGAACTGGATCCGGCAGAGGGGCGTCTTCCATATAGAACCATTCCGAAGGCCAATCTTCGGACGCCTTCTTCGGGGTGCCGAATGGATATCCGGTCCCGGCGATGCGCCATATTTCGGCTCCGCCCACTTGATATATCGACCCCTCGTGAGAATGGGGTACGAGGCAAAACAATCTCTTCCACAATGCGAAATGGGGCTCGATGCCCAAGAACAACTCGCAAAGAGCTACAAAGCCCACGATGTGCAAAATGGAGGCAGGTGTAAGGTGGTGAAGTTGGAGTACGTAGAACTCCAGGAGCCCCCGGAGAAACGGATGTATGGGAAATCCGGGTCCCCTTATTAAATAAGGGACAAATCATACCCGCTCTCCTTTGTAGGGGTTGGGAACGCTCTCCGCCTGCTTTCCACCCTGGAAGGTGGCCAGTTCGGCTCGAACCGGAACCATGAAGGCTGGGGGAAGATATCCCACGGTTTGGAGCGCCACTAGTTCGCTGTGTGGAACTGGGCATCTCCCCCAATCTCCTGGCTTAGGGATGGGAGCGCGAGAGGAGGAGCCGCGTCGACTATCCATGATAGAATGGATTTTTGTCAGAGGCGCTTCGATGAGTACTTGCGGAAGGAGGATGGTGTGAGTTGGATCTAGATCCTCGCCTCTCTTATAGGCGGCTCGTTCGCACAGCTAGGGGGAAAATGTAAAAATACCCTAGCTTTTCGCATTCATACGACACGTGGAAGAAGGCCATTATTGGGCGTAGAAGCCAAGGAGCGCAATATTTATAAGGAAGCCGGACATTATTCGACAGGGACATGAAGTTTGAAGGAGAACCCGCCTTGCAACGCCGAAGACAACATGCGCGCCAGACTCGTCGTCATTGAAGCCTGGTTCGGGGGCTACTGAGGGAGTCCTGGACTAGGGGGTGTCCGGATAGCCGAACTATCATCACCGGCCGGACTCCAAGACTATGAAGATACAAGATTGAAGACTTCGTCCCATGTCCGGATGGGACTTTCCTTGGCGTGGAAGGCAAGCTTGGCGATACGGATATGTAGATCTCCTACCATTGTAACCGACTCTGTGTAACCCTAGCCCTCTCCAGTGTCTATATAAATCGGATGGCTTTAGTCCGTAGGACGGACAACAATCATACCATAGGCTAGCTTCTAGGGTTTAGCCTCCTTGATCTCGTGGTAGATCTACTCTTGTAACACACATCATCAATATTAATCAAGCAGGACGTAGGGTTTTACCTCCATCAAGAGGGCCCGAACTTGGGTAAAACATCGTGTCCCTTGTCTCCTGTTACCATCTGCCTAGACGCACAATTCGGGACCCCCTACCCGAGATCCGCCGGTTTTGACACCGACAAACATCATTTAATATTGTTGTGTACCTAAACGAGAGTGAAGTAAATAGCTCGAATGTGGTGTTTCGTCAATATGCAACTCGTTGCATATTGAGCTCCACTTAACTTGTAGTATGGTTGGTTGCACTTTGCCATGCCATGCCTTATTAAACCGGACATTCATCATACTTGGTTGTGCATCATGTCATGTTATGCTTGTTTGTTTACTATGTTGTTTGCTTCTTTCCGGGTTGCTTCTCTCGTTAGCTTCGGTTTCGTTCCAGAGTTGTGAGGATTCGTTCGACCACGTCCACTTGTCTTCTTCATGGACTCGTTCTTCTTCCTTGCGGGATTTCAGGCAAGATGACCGTCACCTTGGATCTCATTACTATCATTGCTATGCTAGTTGCTTCGTTCTACCGCTATGCTGCGCTACCTATCACTTGTTCTTCAAGCCTCCCAATTTGTCATGTCAGCCTTTAACCTTTTTTCACCCTTCCTAGCAAACCATTGCTTGGCTATGTTACCGCTTTGCTCAGCCCCTCTTATAGCGTTGTTAGTTGTAGGTGAAGTTGAAGATTGCTCCATGATGGACAGGATTATGTTGGGATATCACAATATCTCTTATTTAATTAATGCATCTATATACTTGGTAAAGGGTGGAAGACTCGGCCTTATGCCTGGTGTTTTGTTCCACTCTTGCCGCCCTAGTTTCCGTCATACCGGTGTTATGTTCCTTGATTTTGCGTTCCTTACGCGGTTGGGTGATTTATGGGACCCCCTTGACTGTTCACTTTGAATAAAACTCCTCCAGCAAGTCCCAACCTTGGTTTTACCATTTTCCTCACCTAAGCCTTTTTCCCTTGGGTTTCCGGAGCCCGAGGGTCATCTTTATTTACCCCCCCCCCCCCCGGGCCAGTGCTCCTTCGGGTGCTGGTCCAAACCGAGCGATGTCCGGCGCCCCCTGGGCAATCAGGGTCTATGCCAACCCGATGTCTTGCTCATCCGGTGTGCCCTGAGAACGAGATACATGCGACTCCTATCGGGATTTGTCGGCACATCGGGCGGCTTTGCTGGTCTTGTTTTACCATTGTCGAAATGTCTTGTAAACCGGGATTCCGAGACTGATCGAGTCTTCCTGGGAGAAGGAATATCCTTCGTTGACCATGAGAGCTTGTGATGGGCTAAGTTGGGACACCCCTGCAGAGTATTATCTTTCGAAAGCCGTGCCCGCGGTTATGTGGAAGATGGGAATTTGTTAATGTCCGGTTGTGGACAACTTGACACCAGATCCGAATTAAAACGCATCAACCGTGTGTGTAGTCGTGATGGTCTCTTTTCGGCGGAGTCCGGGAAGTGAACACGGTTTTGGGTTATGTTTGACGTAAGTAGGAGTTTAGGATCACCTCTTGATCATTGCTAGCTTCACGACCGTTCCATTTGCTTCTCTTCTCGCTCTTATTTGCGTATGTTAGCCACCATATATGCTTAGTCGCTGCTGCAACCTCACCAATTATCCTTTCCTTTCCCATTAAGCTTTGCTAGTCTTGATACCCATGGTAATGGGATTGCTGAGTCCTCGTGGCTCACAGATTACTACAACAACAGTTGCAGGTACAGGTTATGCGATGATCATGACGCGAGAGTGATGTTTGCTTGTTTTGGAGTTCTCCTTCTGCTTCTTCTTCGATCAGGGGATAGGTTCCAGGTCGGCAGCCTGGGCTAGCAGGGTGGATGTCGTTTGAGCTTCTGTTTGTGTTTCATCCGTAGTCGGATGTTGATCTTATGGTTGATGTATATTTGTATTCGTGTGGCATTGTATGCCTCTTGTATGTATCCCCATCTATTGTGTAATGTTGATGTAATGATATCCACCTTGCAAAAGCGTCTCCAATATGCGCTTCTATCCTTGGTGGGACCTTCGAGTTCCTTAAGGATAGGGTCGCATATTGGACGTGACAGTCCAACAACAAGCTCACGGGAACACCGTGAGCCCTAGAGAATATGCTTCGGCGGGAGGGGAAGAATAGCATCCGCCTCCATGAAGCCCAAATCAGTGATTGGTTTTAGAACGGTGGAAGACGGTGATGGTGGCATATACCTTCACGAACTGGGCAAGACGTCGGCTATGAAGCCCGGCGCAACGGCGTGGTGGCCTTCTTGAGACCCTAGCGGCGGTGGCCGCCTTTGGTCTACTCATCCTCGCTGCCAGTGGTGCCCACGGACGTGTCGGCTTCATCATCATGGCGGCAGGGCGCGACCGACACAGAGCTAGCAGTGTCGTCCGTGCCATCGTAAATTTGCGTCACCGCCTCGTCGATCTCCGCATAGGCGGCTTCTTTCTCTGCCCGCAAGACGCGATGCCGCATTTGCTCATGGTGGATTTCGCGGGTGGCGCAGTAGGACATGAGCAAAGTCTCCTGCTCGTGCACGTCCACGTCCACCATGATGACTATGGCATCGACTTGCTCCTCTGTGTGCCATTGCTTGTTCGCCACGAGGCCCTTGTCGTCCTCTCATGCCTTGCTCATGGTGATGCCGGCTGCACCAGCGATGGGGGTGGCGTCGGCTTTTCCTCCGTTGGCTCGTGAGTTCTGCTCGCCGGTGATGTCGTGTCACGGGGCTTTAGAGCTCGAGGCCATGGCGGGTGCATAGAGGAGATGGAGAGTGGAGCTATGGTGCAGCTTTTGCCCATAGCGGGCAGATGCCATGTCGCTCGGGGCGTCAGAGTAGGTTTCTCGGCTGACGCGCCGGTTTAATCAAGGAAGGCAGGGAGGGCAGATGTCGCTTCAATGCAGAGAGAAGGCGCATGCAGCAGGCGGCGATGTCGGTCGGTGCGCCGCTTCACTGCCGGCTCCAGAGAGGTTGCGTCCGCTTTGGACTGGCATGAATGCGGCGCTGACTGCTACGGGCAAGAAAGCGCGCGGCGAGGGAGAGTGTTTTGGGTTGGCCATTTTGTAGAGGCGTGGATGGCAGCAGTCCGGACTCCCTCAAACCCCTCTCCCCCTCGGGTTCGCGGAAAAAATGACGTCCGCACTGGCCAACGGATGGATATATGACCCCGTTGGATGGCAAAACATGTTTCGACTGCATGGTCCGTAAGTGTGCCTGAGGGCCTGCGTTGCAGATGTCCTAATGTTGCATATTTGCAAGTGTGTTTGTCGTCATTTTTATGATCTCCGTTGCTTTTTACTGTGATTTTTCTTTTTCTTTTTTTTTTGCAGGAGATTTTTACTGTGATAAGCAGAGCCTACTTCTAGCAGTAGGCAGCAAGGAAGAAAGCTAGGAGGTAAATATGTGATGTTCATTGAGACGTAGATATGCTTTGACACATGTATTCACAAACACAATGAATCGTTGACAGATGATCAACATTTTTAAACACGACAATTAGTTTTTGATCTACTAATTCTGTTTGCTCAACTCATCACGCTAAAACAATCTACATTTTTTTGCGGGAAAAAATGTACCATCTATGCTAAAAAACATTTTTATACTTTTGAAACAAATGCACATGTTGTGTTCTTACAATAAAGCAGTTACCATATTGTTGTACTTTTTTTCCGTGACATACTTGGTGGCAAATAGCATGAAAACTCTCAAGGCCCCTAGATACGGTGGCGGAGCTAGAAGCAGGTGACGCATGGGGCTGTGCTATGTTGAGTGATAAACTTCTATGATTTTTATACTTTGAATGAAGGAAATTATAAGGGAAGTTGTCACTAGGCCTGGGGCTATAGCCCTAATTGCCCCAGGCCTGTCTCCGCCACTGGAAACGGTGGTGTGCATGATCGGTATTGCACCGTTGCTAAATCATTGTATATTGGTGTCCTCGTCTATATATAAACATGTATTCTCTGCTCAGTCACCATGGATACGCCAATTATCCATGATGCTTTTTTCATAGCTTACCAGGCTTGCTGCCTGGTGAACACCTAGTCACGACGCGCGCATATAAACAGCTTCCGTCAGCTCTCCCTAAGCGATGTGGCACTAAACCACTTTTTTCCTTTTTTGAGCGGTGGCACTAACAAAGTACTAAAACGGTACTACGTTTTTTTTTTGTTTCCGACAACTCCTCGACCAAACGTGTGCACCTCTTGTCTAGCGCAAACGAAAGGCCCAACAACACTGGGACGTCTGAATTGGGCTCGATGGGAGGCGAACCCTATTTTTCGTCTGAGCTGGGCTCGGCCCATTCCGGTCGCATCTCTTTCGCTCGCGTATTCATCAAAGCGCAAAAATTAGCCTCAAAAAAAAAATCAAAGCGCAAAAATTCCGAGAGAGGTGAGAATCGAACCAAGGATTTCCAGGTTCACCGCGCACTGTCGTAACCACCCAGCCATAGGAACTTGATACGTTAAGTTAAATCACCTTCGTACCATATCATCTTTTCTTTCGTTTTTTCTGTTTTTCGTTTTTCATTTTTTCTGTTTTATTTTTCCTTCTTCCTCGTTCTATCATTTTCTCAAATACATCCACGTTTTTCAAAATTGACGAACTTTTTTCTAATTCAATGATTTCTTTTTCACATTTGATGAGCTTTTTCCAAATCTGATGAACTTTTTGTCAAGATTGAGGAATTTTTCCTTAAATTTGTGAACTTTTTTCCAAATTGTTGAACTTTTTGTTCAAACTCGATGGACTTTTTCTAAAAAACGATGATTTTTTTTCAAAACCATGAACTTTTTTTGAAAATGATGAACTTTTTTAACTTTTTCATAAAAAAATTCCAAAATCGGTGAACTGTTCTTAAAAAATGATGAACTTTTTTTAAGTTTGTGAAGTTTTCTCACAAAGTCGATGAACGTTTTTAAATTCACGATTTTATAAAAGTAAATAAAAATATGATAAGTAAATAGCGCGGCCATACTACTTCATGCATAGTTAGCGCAATTAAAATCACAAGTGTCCAATTGTTGTGGTCATCAACTAAGCTCGAAGAAGCCTTGCCTTCGCGAGCGATGCGAGTTCGATTCGTTCTTTGCAAGAAAGATGCTTATACTAAAAAGGAATCTATAACTTTGATTCAAGCAGTTTATGTACCTGCAGACGATTTGACCGACCTTGCTACTGCCACAACATTTGCACATTTTGATGCTACTACCGTACTTTCCAGAGGATTAGCTATTTAGCTTCCAAGGGTATTTATCCAGCAGTAGATCCTTTAGATTCAACCTGAACTATGTTGCAGCCTCGGATCGTTGGCAACAGACATTATTAAACTGCGCAAAGAGTTAAAAAAAACTTTACAACTTTACAAGAACTTCAGGACATTATCGCAATTCTTGGCTTGGATGAATTACCAGAAGAGGATCGTTTAACTCTAGCAAGAGCAAGAAAAGTTGGGTGTTTCTTATCACAACCGTTCTTTGTGGCAGAAGTTTTTATTGGTTTTCCAGGAAAGTGGTGCCGAACAGGAGCTCCCTGATGGGAGCTCCTATTTCATGTGCATGTTTTTGGCCGGCCCATAAGGGCGCGGCCCCCCTATTTTCTTTTTGTTAATTTTTTCTATTTTCTGTTTTTTCTTCTATATAAAATTGTTTGGGGTTTAAAAATAGTTATGCCTTTTAAATATGGTTGGGATTTAAAATATAAATAAATAATGTGAATGAGTTTGAAAAATTGTTCTTGAATTCAAAAAAAATATAATTCAAAAAATGTTCATATAATTTACAAAAAGATCATGAATTTAATATAAAAGATCAAAAATTCAATATATGTTAACAATTTTAGAAATTGTTCATGAATTTGTATAAAATGTCCTTGAATTTAAAATATGTTCACGGGTACATAAAAATGTTCATGTATTTGAAAAGTTCATTATTTCGAAAAATGTTCACAAAAATTGGAAAAATATGTTTTAAAACAAAAACTTAAAAAGAAAAAAGAACAGACAGAACGAAAATGAGAAAGATGAAAATAAAAAAACACAAAAAGAGAAAACACAGTCTGGGAAGGTTCTAGAACGTTCCCAAGAACTGGGAAAAAGCTAATTGGGCTGGCTCAAAAATGTATGCATGGGGAGCTAGGGGTGCGCGCATGGTCGCTAACCAGTGACCCGTGCGCCAAATAGCATGGTCCAAGCATGAAACGGAGAACAGACCTCTCAAAACAAAAAATATAAGATACAATCGTTCATGCCAGTTCAGCAATAAAGTGGGGGATTTGTTAACACAACATGCGTTGCTATCCCCACAACGACCATAATCCACTAAGCAACATGTAACTCAATTTTGTTCACGAGAAATCTTAAAAGGATTAAATACCCTATTCTACAAAAGCCCTTCATCTCAGCAATAACTAGATGATACCTCATGCATTGCTGCAGGAAATATTGCCTAAAGTTGGTGTTTTACTCATTAACTGACTCTCCTAAAAGGATCGATAAAACAAGGAATAAATGATTCTTATTTGAGCATAGTTTAGGATGATACATACGTAACTAAGATCAAACCTCCAACTTATATCATTGAAAGCTTGGACGGGGGAGGCTAGTATAGGATCTCACATTAGATGAGATCAATTACAAAAATTTATATCTAGACATTTCAAAAAGTTCTGAAATTATTTGATGACATGTCTACGGGGTGTGTCTATAACCCTAAAAAAATAGCTCAAAAATCGATGTACAGTTCAAGAATTAACAAAGACAAATTAGAATGTGAATAGTGGCAGCTTTAGGTGAACAGTGCTTTTGACATTATTCACATCCGATTTCTCTTTTTTGTTTCTACTAGTGTAGGACAAATTCGGAGCTAAAACTTTTTTTAGATTGTACATCAAACATTGATGTGTGTCTACAATTCATAAGCTCGGATGCCACAAGCGTGTGCCGCAGCTGCCACGGCCTCTTCCATGTGTGGGGTTGCTTCAATGACCTCATCCACATACCAGAGAGCAGTCCCATCGTAGTGAAAAGCTTGTCATTATGTATGGTCCACTGTTCATTCGAGGTAGGGAGAGGATCACCAATCTTAACCACATCTATAACAACAACAATGTAGAGGCTGTGAACATGCTTCGAATGTGAAGAGCGTCATTTTCCATGCTTGTGAATACCTTTAGGAGCAGGGGGCTACTTGAAGATATCATCCACACCACTGTGAAAGAGCAAGTTGCCATGTTCCTTCATGTCGTCGGTCATGATCAGAGGATCATGATTATTCACAACACATACAAGAGATCTGGTGAAACAATTTCCCAGCTTTTCAAGCAAGTCTTGTATGATATTAGGGAGCTCAGAGGAGAGATGATCAAGGCACCAATTGGGCAAACTTCGCACAATATTCACACTAGCTCATGATGGTATCAATATTTCAAGGTGAGAATTACTCGTATTTCATGTCATAAAATGCTTGCAATGTTGTCATCAACCATAAGAATTCATTTTCATGCCATCATAGGATTGTATTGGCGCCATAGATGGTACTCACATCCCTGATAGAGTGCCAAGGACACAAGCTGCAACATACATGGGTAGAAAGCACTACACAAGCCAGAATGTGCTTGTTGCTCTTGACTTTGATCTGAAGTTCACATATGTGTTGACTGGTTGAAAAGGATGAGCCCATGATGCTAACATTCTTGCTGACAGCGCGGCAATGCCTGATGGCATCAATATCCCCGATTGCAAGTTATACCTAGGAGATGTTGACTACTGACCCATAACACATATCACCCAAAAGCCCATGTCTCTAGTATGGTCATGGCAGGTAGTCCCATCCCGTAGATTCTGTGTTAATTGAGCCGAAGTGGGCATCAAGCTGTTTGGTTTTCTAAAACATGTCCTTGAAGCTATATAAAAGAGTAATCCTCAATACTTCTAATTTATCTCAACATGTGTGCTTTCACATCATCAAAAATATTGTAGGCATTAGATTTATTAGCTCCATCCAGTAGGATCCACGAGCTCTATGCATAAGAATCCTCTACCACGCGACATGCATTACTATGGTCTAAATGATGTTAAATCACATTGCGTTTAATTATGACATGCACAACTTTTCATGTTAACTTTTTTTTTTGCTTATGTAGGATGGAAAGGACTGTTTTACTATTCTACTTCCTTCGTCCCATAATGTAAAACGTTTTTTGACACACCACTAGAGTCAAAAAGCGTTGTCGGAGTAATGGGCCACGGGTAGCCTAACCCGAGTCCCTGAGCCTTTCAAGACTTTGGGCCGGCTTCGCCCCACAAGACTCCAGAATGAAGCGTCACCTTCCAGTGGCCGGCTGGCTTAACGGTCGGCTACCCGAAGACGGCCGAGCGCCAGCAGACGACACCAAGACGGGCCGACTCCTAGAAGGCGGCCTCCATTGAGGTCGGCTTCTAGCAGGCCGCCCCCCGGCGCCCTCAGAGTCTGCGCCCCTCATCAAAAGGACAAGACAGGATGAGGCTACAGTGTAGTCCCTCACCCCCGAATCCCGGGCTTGGCGTGGCCACAGTGCCCTGTACAGGCGGAGATCTCCGCACGATGCGACACTATTACCACTCTCCCCTTGACGTCATTCCTGATAGGCGGAGCCCTGTTCCCACGACGGCCTGTCAGTACGGCCTACAGGCGGCAGGCCCTACCAGGAAGTGAGAGCCCGAAAGACGGCGGAAGCCAGACCAGTCGGACCTAAGGGAGGCCGGCTTCCAGCAGGCGGCCCGTTCCTCCCTCGGGGAGCGTGCACCATTAACCAGATAAGGCGTGGTGTGGCTACAGTGATCTCCCACCAGGCGGTGGGACTGTAACCACACTCCCCTGACCAAGATTGCGTCATTAGCATCACGGCTACAGTGATCAGCCACCAACCAGACCCGCCAGCGACGGAAGCGGCCTGTCGGCTCCGTACCAGACCAGTCGGAGGGGCCCACCAGGCGGCGGGCCCCAGCTGCCGGCGGAGAAGCCGGCGATCAGAGACACTGACAGCCGGGTCCTACACCCGGCCAAGTTACTATTGTACCCCTGGGGGGTAGGACTATATAAACCCCCCAGGCACCCATGCAAAGGGTTCCCAGCCTGTTAGAACTAGACTCACATCTAGAGGAAGAAGAGAGCTAGCCCTGCCTCCTTCTACCTCTAGCATACAGCTCAAGGAGCACCATTGTACTCACTAGTGCCTTAGTGATCATGCGGAGATCCCGCAGAGCAGGACTAGGGGGGTTATCTCCTAGGAGAGCCCCGAACCTGGGTAAAGTGCGTCGGCGTTCGTGTCTACGCCTCATCCCGCTTCCAGGCACCGGTGACCCTCTACTCGCTCCCACCATGATAAGCCATCCTTTGGCATATGTCGCACCCAACCCCCGACATTTGGCGCCCACTGTGGGGCGAGGTGCACCGTCATCCGGAGACCTGTTCTGAACAGGAACCTTGTTCCTTCCTAGCGAGCGCAGCCAGCCCAGCACGCCCGACGGTGTCAGCCTCGATGCGCTACACGGCGCGGAGATCACCTGCGCGGCAAGCTGCCTCGCCGACCTTGTTGGCGAGATCCGCCTCTTTGACGAGTCTGCGTCCGATGCAGGCACCGACTGCCCTGAGAGCCGCCTCGTCAGCCTCCCAACTAGCTCCACGTCACCAGCGAGCCTGCTGTGGACTTGGAGTCTGTTGGCTCCACCGACCCGATGATCATCGACTCTGACACAGCGTCGCTTGACGCGTTCCCTACCAACGTGGTGGTCTACGACGAGCCGCCTCCTCGCGAGCACAGCGGTGGGAGCACCATCATGGAGGTGCTTGTCATCAATAGTGGTGAGCACTCGGACGGAGGCGTTCGAGACCCACTTGATGCGGAGCTGCGAGACTTCTCAGCACCCATCCCGGAAGACGCAGACGCTGAGACGCTAGAGGCACGCCACGTCCAGCTCATCGAAAGTGCCAACCGACTGGCCAGCATGCGACGCCTCTCGAAAGCCTACCGGCGCAAGATGGACCGAGCTGTTGGCGGCACGCCGGCTCTGGAGGGGCCTAGCCGCATCGGCTCGATCCGGCAGCATGGCGCGACCATCGCTAGCATGTTCGGGATGGATCGTCCTGTCTAAGCCACGCCTGCGGAGAACATACGAGCTGCCTAGGCGGTGGCAGACGAGCTGGACAAGTACAAGGGCGACGAGCGTTGCCACATGACGGAGCGCGTCCAATAGCTCCTTGACGTGGCCACTGAGTAGCAAGAAGCCGACTGCCGCGCCGAAGCGCCCGTCCGACGGAATGATGAACCGCCCCTTCGCCAGGATCACGACGCGACATCCCGGACGCCGACTGGTGGCGTCCGTGGCAGAAGAGGCAATGAGCCGGCTGCCAGCCACAGTCGGACTCACCTCTCCATCGAGCGTGACGCAGACGGCCGCCCCCGAGCTATGGAGCGACAAGGCGACCCGCCCCCCCATCCGCCTCGTGGGGAAATGCATCCCACTCCGCCGCCTGTCACGCACCCGACACTCGGCGACCGCCTTGGCCGCCGGGAAGGAGTCGAAGAAAACGACGCCCGCCACCGGATCGACTGCCTCAATCGATCCCTGGCGCTAGAAGAAGAAGACGCGTTGGGTCCGCCCTGTTTCGGCCCTCGAATCCGAGATGAGCCCTTTCCTAAAGGGTTCACGTTCCCAAGAGATATGCCCAAATACACCGGCTCCGTGAAGCCGGAGGACTGCTGGTCGACTACTCCACGGCCGTCAGCATAGTGAATGGTAACAAGCGTCCTACTCATGCTCTAGGGCACAACCCGGACGTGGCTTAACAGCCTGAAGCCCCACAGCATCAACAGCTGGGTTGATTTCACCGGAGCCTTCATCCGCAACTTCACCAGCACGTACAAGCGGCCTCCCAAGCCCCATCAGCTCTCCTTGTGCGTCCAAGGGCCCAGCGAATCAACTCGCGACTATCTCATGCGCTGGGTCGAGCTGCGCAACTCCTGTGAAGGCGTGCACGAGGTGCAGGCCATCGAATACTTCACCGCAGAGTGCCGAGAGGGCACCCTCCTCAAGCACCGACTTCTCTGCGACGAGCCGGCGACTCTCGACGAACTGCTGATCATCGCCGACAAACACGCCACGGCCGACTCCTCCATGAAGGCGGAGATCCTAGTCGATGCATCCGGCAAGGTAGCTCCTCAGGCTCCTCGGACTCCAGCTGGTGATGCCAGTCGGCGACAGCAACCAAGCGACCACAAGCGCAAGGCTACACAGCCGGCTTCCACCAGCCGGCAGGTGGCGACAGTCGAGGACCAGCAGCCGGAAGGGCAGCCTCCGCCCTAGCGTCAGAAGGGCGGCAAGCCCAATTGGTTGCCCGCCTTTTCGTACGAGCAGACCCTTGATGCACCCTGCAATTTCCATAGTGGCGTGAAGCCATCCAACCACACCACTCGGAAGTGCCATTGGCTCATCCGGATCGCCAAGGGAGATGGACTCCTGCCTCCTCCGCCTGCCGGCCCGCCGCCTCCTCCGCCCCAGCAGCCGGCGGTTCGGCCAGTCGGCACCATACAAGACGAGTATCTAGAGGAGCACAGATCCTACGTCGTGTTCACCAGTGTGGCCGACGACAGGCGCAGCAGACGGTTGCAATAGCAAGAAGTACATGCAGTGGCGTCAGATACCCAAGAGTTCATGCACTGGTCTGAGAAGCCCATCAGTTGGAGCAGGGCTGACCACCCGGAGGTGATGCCCTCCCCTAGTTCTTACGCCCTGGTCTTAGATGACACCTTTGCAACAGAGAGGCGGGCAGCTCGCTTCTCCCGAGTCCTGATAGATGGCGGCAGCAGCATCAACATCCTGTACCGAGACACGATGGAGAAGTTGGGAATCAAGCAGAAGAAGCTTCACCCCAGTTGGACTGTATTCCATGTCATAGTTCCTGGCCTTTCCTGCTCACCAATCGGAAAGACCCAGATCGATGTTCTCTTCGGGGACAAAAATCACTTCCGCCGAGAGCCAGTCTGGTTTGAGGTGGTGGACCTTGAGAGCCCCTACCATGCGCTACTTGGCCGGCCTGCTCTGGCCAAGTTCATGGCGGTCCCCCACTATGCTTACCTCAAGATGAAGATGCCGACTACCAAGGGAAACCTGACCATAGTGGGAGACTACAAGAAGTCGTCCGCCTGTGCCGCAGACAGCAGCCGGCTGGCCAAGCCCCTTGTAATCACAGCTGAAAAACGACTCCTTGACCGGGGTGTGGCGATGGCAGGCACGCGGCCGGAAATGTCACCCACCCCCAAGGAGTCGGAAGTTGAGGGCTTGTTCAAGCCGGCAAAGGAAACCAAGAAGATACCCTTGGACTCGGAGTACCCGGAGAGGCATGCTGTCATAGGTGCAAACCTTGCATCAAATAGGAAAGCGAGCTCGTCGATTTCCTCCGTGAGAATCGGGACATCTTTGCATGGTCTCCCAAAGACATGCCGAGTGTTCCGACGGATTTCGCCGAGCATAAGTTACATGTTCGACCTGACGCCAAGCCGGTCAGGCAGCCCTTGTGCCGCCTGTCAGAAGAAAAGAGAAGAGTTGTTGGGGAAGAGATAGCCCGGCTTCTAGCAGCCGGCTTTATCATGGAAGTTTTCTTCCCAGAATGCTTGGCCAACCCAGTTCTTGTGCTGAAGAAGAATAAGTAGTGGCGCATGTGTATTGATTATACCATCCTCAACAAAGCTTGCCCCAAAGATCCCTTTGCTTTGACAAGAATCGACCAAGTGATAGACTCCATAGCCGGATGCGAGCTGTTGAGTTTTTTGGATGCGTACTCAGGATACCATCAGATCAAGCTGAACCCGGCCGATAGGCTGAAGACCGCCTTCATCACGCCATTCGGAGCCTTCTGCTACCTGACCATGACGTTTGGCTTGAGGAATGACGGCGCCACGTTTTAGTGTTGCATGCAGAAGTGTCTCCTCAAGCAACTCGGCAGAAACACCCACGTTTACGTGGATGATGTGGTGGTGAAGACGGAGAAGCGTGGCACGCTGCTGGAAGACCTCAAGGAGACATTTGAGCACTTGCGCCGATTTCAAATCAAGCTCAACCCAGAGAAATGCGTCTTTGGAGTACCAGCCGGCCAGATTCTTGGCTTTCTGGTCTCAGAGCGCGGCATAGAGTGCAACCCTGTGAAGATCAAAGCCATTGAGAAGATGGAGGTGCCCACCCGACTGTTGTACGTACAGAAGTTCACCGGCTGCCTGGCATCCATCAGCCGTTTCATCAGTCGGCTGGGCGAGAAGGCTCTTCCCGTGTACCAGCTCATGAAGAAGACCACTTTTTCGAGTGGAACGACAAGGCGGACGAAGCTTTCCTCTAGCTCAAGAAGATGTTGACTGATACGTCTCCAACGTATCTATAATTTATGAAGCATTCATGCTATTTTATTATCCGTTTTGAATGATTATGGGCTTTATTATACATTTTTATATTACTTTTGGGACTAACCTATTAACCGGAGGCCCACCCCATATTGTTGTTTTATTGCCTGTTTCAGTATTTCGAGGAAAAGGAATATCAAATGGAGTCCAAACGGAATGAAACCTTCGGCAGCGTGATTTTTTGGAAGAATATGATCCGGGAGACTTGGAGTTCACGTCAGAAGATCCCCGAGGAGGCCACGAGATAGGAGGGCACCCCCCTACTGGGCGCGCCCCCTGTCTCGTGGGCCCCTCGAGCACCTCCCGACCGACTTCTTTCGCCTATATAAGCCTACGTACCCTAAAAACATCGAATATCAAGATAGATCGGGAGTTCCGCCGCCGCAAGCCTTTGTAGCCACCAAAAACCTCTCGGGAGCCCGTTCCGGCATCCTGTCGGAGGGGGAACCCATCATCATTTTTATCATTAGTTACCTTGCTATTTTTATTATTTTAGATTACAAAAACCTATATCTACCATCCATATTGCACTTGTATCACCATCTCTTCGCCGAACTAGTGCACCTATACAATTTACCATTGTATTAGGTGTGTTGGGGACACAAGAGACTCTTTGTTATTTGGTTGCAGGGTTGTTTGACAGAGACCATCTTCATCCTACGCCTCCCACGGATTGATAAACCTTAGGTCATCCACTTGAGGGAAATTTGCTACTGTCCTACAAACCTGTGCACTTGCAGGCCCAACAACGTCTACAAGAAGAATTGCGTAGTAGACATCATTGAACACTCCGCCTATCCTGGCGGCTCCAACTGATAAAGAGCCCATGCTCCTTTACATTGCCGCCACCAGTCGGGTGGTCAGCACAGTCATAGTGGTGGAGTGCAAGGAGGAGGGTAGAGCACTGGCAGTTCAGAGGCCAGTGTATTACCTGAGTGAAGTGTTGTCCGCCTCCAAGCAAAACTATCCCCACTATCAGAAAATGTGCTATGGTGTGCACTTTGCCGCCAAGAAGCTGAAGCCCTACTTTCAAGAGCACCCAATTACTGTTGTCTGCACTGCTCCGCTTGTTGAGATCATTGCAAGCCGAGATGCTTCAGGCCGAGTGGCCAAGTGGGCCATAGATATGGCCTCCTACACCGTCTACTACTAGCCTCGCACCGCCATCAAGTCACAAGCGCTGGCCGACTTCCTCGTCGGCTGGGCCGAGACCCAGTGCTTGCCGCCAGCACCAGACTCCACCCATTGGCGGATACACTTTGATGGTTCAAAGATGCGCACCGGTCTGGGAGCCGGCATTGTCCTCACCTCTTCCAAAGGAGACAAGCTCAGATATGTGCTGCAAATCCACTTTGCCGCCTCCAACAACGTAGCTGAATACGAAGCACTCATACACGGGCTCCGGCTTGCCAAGGAACTCGGCATTCGCTGAATCCTGTGCTATGGCGACTCCGACTTGGTGGTCCAGCAGTCGTCAGGCGACTAGGACGCCAAGGATGCAAATATGGCAAGCTACCGCTTCCTCGTACAGCAACTCAGTGGATACTTTGAGGGGTGCGAGTTCCTCCATGTGCCAAGAAATGACAACGAGCAAGCAGATGCCCTGGCACGGATCGGCTCCACCTGCCAAGCAATACCAGTCGGCGTCGCCCTACAACGCCTCCTCAAGCCGTCTGTCAAGCCATCGCCAGAATCAGACTCCATCTTCGTGTCGGCCCCTCCTGAAGCAGTCCGATCCAACTTGAGGGCCCCAGAAGCCGGCACGGGGACTTCGGCAGGCAGCCCGGGGACTGCAGCAGTCGCCCCGGGGACTTCTCCAACTCAGCAGGTGGCAGCCAACTCCAACCAGCCGCCTCCCATCCCAATCGCCCTTGTACAAGTTGCAGTCATGGCAGTCAAAGAAATAGCAGCACCTTCATGGGCTCAACCCATCCTCAACTTTCTGGTGAATAAAGAGCTACCGACTGATGAGATCCTAGCCCGACAAGTGCAACGACGGGCAGCAGCATACACCATCATCAACAAAGAACTGGTGCAGCGCATTGTCACTGGTGTGTACCAGCGCTGCGTGGAGCCGGACCAGGGCCAAGCAATCCTCAAGGATATCCACCAAGGTGAATGTGGTCACCACGCGGCTTCAAGATCACTTGTTGCCAAAGCTTTCTGCCATGGTTTCTTCTGGCCGACTACTCTAGAAGACGCCAAAGACTTGGTCCAGAAGTGTAAAGGGTGACAGAAGTTCCGCTCCAAGCCACACCCGCCGGCTTCTGCACTCAAGACCATTCCCATTGCCTGGCCCTTTGCCGTCTGGGGGCTGGATATGGTAGGGCCATTCAAGACGGCTCGCGGCGGTATGACTCGTTTGCTTATCGTTGTGGACAAGTTCACCGGGTGGATAGAATCAAAAGCCAATCAAGAAGTTGAATGGGCCGACTACTGTGACTTTCATCACCGACATCACCACTCAGTACGGCATACCACACAGCATCATCACCGACAAATGGCACAAACTTCGCCAAGGAGCCTTGGCTCGTTTTTGCGCGATGCAGGGCATCCGACTGGACTTAGCGTCCGTTGCCCATCCGCAGTCAAACGGCAAAGTGGAGCGAGCAAACAGCCTCATTTTGTCCGACATCAAGCCTCGACTGGTCGAGCCTCTGGAGCGTTCGGCCGACTGCTGGCTCGACGAGCTGCCGGCTGTCCTCTAGAGCCTGCGCACAACTCCGAACATATCAACCGGCTTCACGCCCTTCTTCCTCGTCTACAGCGCCGAAGCCGTCATCCCGACGGACATAGAATTTGACTCCCCTCGAGTCATCATGTACACCGAGGAGGAGGCCAAAGAAGCACGAGAAGACGGCATCGATCTGCTGGAAGAGAGCCGACTGTTGGCACTCAGCCGGTCCGCCATCTACCAGCATAGTCTACGCCGATACTACAATCGCAAGGTCAAGCCAAGATCCTTCCAAGAGGGAGAGCTTGTGCTCCGGCTGATACAACGGACATCCGGCCAGCACAAGCTCTCGGCACCTTGGGAAGGCCCTTTCATCGTCAGCAAAGTGCTGGGCAATGGTTCCTACTACCTGATCGACGCTCAGAAGCCCAGAGCACGCAAAAGAGACAACTCAGGCAAGGAGACGGAGAGGCCATGGAACGCAAACCTCCTCCGAAGATTTTACATTTTAAAGCAGTATATATCACGCTACCTTTTGTATTCAGTACAAAGACTCCGAGTCCCCCGAGAAGAGCTTGGGGACTACTCTCCTTTATCTATATGATAAGTATTCTGCCTATGAGTGTGTTGTTTCATTATTCCGCCTGGCACAGGGTTCGACTAGTCGGCCCGGAGGCTCGCCGCCTTCTACTATGTGCCGCTTCCTGCAATCGGACAAGTAGTGTGTCGGCACCAAAAAACTTCTCCTGTCAGAAGCCGCAGCTCGCAGAGCGACTGTACGGTGGATAGGAGTTGCAAAACGGTGCCCACACGAAAAATGGCTAAGGAAAAAAGCACACATAGCCGAGGCCGGTAGCCCGCCTCTTCGACCGGCTGCCAAGCAGCCGGCCGGCCGGTTTCCGCTTACCTTGCCAACACTCCAATCGGCTAAGTACTTGCCCTCCCATAAATAGCTAAGTACTCGACCCAGCCGCACTCCGTAGAGCGACTGTTTGGCTGGCAAGAGGGTAGCAAAGGGAGGGCAGCAAAGGAAAAAAAGCAAGGAGCAGAAGGCAAGGAAAGTCAGAACTCGGCAAATAAATCACAATTTGTGACGAAGGATATTTACATAGCAAAAGGCCCATCGGCCAGCATTCAACAGAGTTTGAAATACACCTCGCGGGTGGAATTGTGCAAATTTAAACAAAGTTTGTCGAGAATGATAAACATGAAAAATAAAGGCAACAACCTAAGGAGCAGCAGAGGGTTCCGGCTGAACGGTGGAGTCGGCGGCGCCAGTTGGAGCTGAGGGTTCCGGGTGGACAGCGGAGTCGGCGGCGCTGATTGGAGCAGCGGACGGCTGGACGACAGAGTCGGCAGCGCTGGTTGGTGGAACGGACGGCTGGTCGGTCTCCACCTGGTCGCCTCCAGCAGAAGTCGGCGCACTTGAGCATGGATCGTTGCTCAAGGCGCGGTCAGGCTGAGGCTGGCCGTCCGCTCCTACCTCTGGCACATCCTCCTCGCTTTCCTCGTCCTCCGCGTCTTCCCCTTCGTCGCTGGAATCAATCACCTCGGCCGAGTCCTTGCTGTCCTTCGGATTCAGCTCGAACCACTCCGGTGGCACCTCAACGCCGTCATCAACCAGCTTCGGGACGGAGACGCTGGTGTCGGTGTAGTCGGCGATCGCCGCCGCCCTCTTGACAAGGTCATCCTCCACCGCCACCAGCTCCTCCTGCGCCTCCAGCCGAAATGTGGTCAGCTGGGCTAGATCTAGCCGAGGGTACCACGCCTTGACGAATTCCAGAGCCTGACATGCTCCAGCCCGGGCCGAGGAGCCCTTCCAGGCTTCCAGGCGACCGGCTGCCACCTCCAGCCAGTCGGCAGTCCAACTGGGAGTGCGCGGAGCCGGCACGCCTGGCCAGAGGGCGGAGATCGCCTGGGCCCCGATGCATTAAAGACGGCGCAACATCTGGTGAGCCAGCCGAAGGCGGGCCTGGATGCCGAGAAGCTGCTCGTTAAGGGTCCGGGGAGCGTCGGCGGCAATCTGCACGCCTTCTGCCCTCCGCTCCTGGCGATAAGCCTCAATAGCCTGGTTCGCGACGATGGAGTGTCCTGGGAAGAAGTCTGTTTGGGTAAAGGGCAAGGAAGCCAAAGGTTAGAAGCCAGCAGCCAGCCTGAATAGAGGCCGACGACTCAAAGAAAGAAAAAAGAAGAAGCCTACCGTCGACCATGTCCTCAATACTACCGAAGTCGGCAGTCAGCTGCGCCTCCTTGTCGTCCCAGGCGGAACGCTCGGTCTCAAATTCAGCAAGGAGGTCGGTCTCCTTCGTCTTCGCCTCCTTTTGAGCCGTCTTGAGACGCTCCGTCTGCTCCGCCAGCTGCGTGACCAGTCGGTCACGCTCCTTGGCCAGCTTGCTACACTCTGCCTCCTTGGCGCACAATGTGGTGTTGGCTTCGCCTAGCTGCTGCTGCAAGGCGGCGTTCGCCTCTGCAAAAAGAGAAGAAGGAAAAGGACGTCAGCATTCAACAAGGAAGGGATGCAGTTGCCGGGGAGATCTGGCCCGACTGCTCAGTAGTCGGCCCGAATCCCGGGGACTATAGCCCACGGGTGCGCCATCACGCCCCCGCAGAGAAAGAAGTATCAATGATCAACCAAAGAAATACAGTTGCTGGGGAGATCCGGCCCGACTGCTTAGCAATCGGCCCGAATCTCGGGGACTACAGTCCGCGGGTGCGCCAGCGCACCCCCGCGGAGAAAGAAAGCCAAGACTTACTCCGACTCTCTGACAAGTTGGCGGTCTGCTTCTCCAGCTCCCGGACTCCAGTGTTGAAGGTGGTCGCGCGAAGGTTGTGGTAATCCCGCAATAGGGATGTCAGACAGAGTTAGCACTTGATGCTCGCAAGATAAAGTTCAGACCGCCTGCTCAGCAGCCGGCCCGAAACTTGGGGACTACACCCAGTGGATGCGCTGGCACGCCCCCACCAAGAAATAAAAAGATCAAAAATAAAGGAGTGAGAGGCATACCCGGATGGCCGCTCGCGAGTTCAGGAATGCCTGGTTGCATCGCTTGAGGGCGTCGGCTTCAGCCCGAAGTTTGGCCTGGACGTCAAGGGCCGCCTGGTTCAAGGCTCCAGTCCCGTCTCCACCCACCCAGCCAGAGGGCGTGGCACTGGTCGCCTCGGTGTCCAGGACTGACGATCTCGCAGCGTCGGCTTCCAGCGGTCGCGGTGCCGAGACCGCCTTCACGAGACGATGGCGCACGGGTGTGCGGGGCTCAGGAGTTGGGCCTGTCACCACCTCGTTCCCGGCTGGTGGTGCTGGCGGGGCGGCCGGCTGCCTGTCTTGCGCTCCGTCAGTCGGTGGTGGTGGAGGCACGATGACGTCTGGCATGGCGACGTCGCCGCCTTCCCTCTCCATGGCCGGCTGCTCGTCGCCGGCTCCCCCTATCGACGCCACAAACTCTGGTAGAGGTGGTGCGGAATTTAGGGGAGCGATGAGCAGCGGTTCCTGGCGGCGTGCGGCCTCCATGAGCCGCTCCTTCGCCGCGACATCAGCCTCTGTCTCCGCCAGCTTCTTCAGCACGGACACCTCCGCCTTGTCAGCCTCCGCCTTCTCCAGGCGGGCGGCTTCCTGCTCCTCGCGCACCTCCCGCGCGTTTCGCTCCTGCGCCTCCCGGAGGTCGGCGGCCAGATCAATTCGCCGGGTGGTGGTGGAGGTCTCCGCCGCCCTGATGACGGAGGCGGCGGCCGACTTGTTGAGGGAGAGAGGGGCCCTGAGATAAGGAAGCAAGACAAAGAAACTTCAGGCTGGTTCAGCAAGGAAAAGCCCAAGGGAAAGCACAAGGGAGATACTTACGCCGACACCATGGGCGGCACCTTCGGCTGCTTCTGGAACTTGGTCACCTTCGCCGCAGCCTCTTTTCGCCTGGTCGCGGCGGCCGGGTTCTTGGGCTTCTTCGGCGCGCTGCCGAACAGGGCGACGCCTTGTTTCCGCTTGCGCTTGCCGCCTCGAGTAGACGGCTCGGTGGAGGGGCCCGCGCCTATATTAACGGCACCCTGCGCAGGGCGCGGCTCGTCCTCCTCCTCGTCGTCATCAAGCCAGGTATCCATGCCGCCCCCTTCTTTAGAGCCGCCTGCTCCGTCGCCGCCGCTTAAGGCGTCGTCCTCCAAGGAGGCCGCCCCCAAATCGGGGGTCGTCCTCATCGCTCACCTCCCGGTCCGGCTGGTAGTTACCACCCGGCTCTACGATGGCGACCGTCACCGAAGACATGTAGATCTGTGCTCCAAAGAACGACCACTCAATCCCAAGACCAAGACCAAGGCAAGAACTAAGAAGGAAAAACTAAGAGACTTACGACAGGCGTCGGGTTGTCTCGGGAGTATGGCCGCTTGCCGAACCGCCAGGACCCCTCCGGCACCTTGAGGTCGGTGATCTCATTCACCATTCGGGCCACCTCGGCAGTCGGCATCTCCTTCGTGCACATCCGGCTCGGGTCGCGGTGCCCACTCATTCGACAGATAAGATGAGGACGACCTTGGAGCGGGAGAACCCGTCGCTCGATAAAGGCGATCAGCAAGTCGGACGCCACGAGACCCTCCGCCTCCGTTAGCACCCGGAGCCGGTTGATGGCGGCGGCCGTGTCGGCCGATACGGGCTTCGGCTTGTAGCCCCAGTTGGCCCGAGGCCCAATAGGGAGGCCAGCCTCGTTGGGCGGCAGGTTGATGAAGTCGACCGCCGGGTCGACGTTCTCCACGTAAAAGTATGATTGCTGCCACAGTTTCACCGACTGTGACAACTTGATGACCGGGAAGGCGTTCTTCTTCGGCGGCCCGCACACGGCGACAAAGGCGCTGCACTCGGCCGCCGTCTCCTTGGCGGAGGTGCCCAGTTTGGCGTAAAAGAAAGCTCCCCACAACTCGATGGTGGGGAGGATGCTGAGGTAGCTCTCGCACGCTGTGACGAAGGCGGACAGCAGTGTCACGGTGTTGGGTATCAAGTGGTGCGGCTGGATGTGGCAAAACTCCATGAATGAGCGGAGAAATCTGCTCACTGGGAGCCCGAAGCCGCAGAGGAAATGCAAGTGGAAGATGACCCGCTCGTCCCCCTGCGGCGCCGGCGAGATCTCCTCCCGCGGCGGCACCCGCACCGTGATGAAGGCTGCGTTGGGCATCCGGCGCGTGGCCCGGAGAAAGGTGAGGTGATCCTCAATCAACACTGAGCCGTCCCAGTCTCCTTCCTTTTCGCGCGCCATGGCGTCTGAGCGGGGCTGCATGGGGAGAAGAAGCTTGGCGACGGTGAGTTGCGGCGGTGCTACGGCGGGCACGGAGCAGCAGCAGAGAGAGGAGGAAGAAAGAGCGGGAAGGAGGGCGCGCGTACTCCACCGCTCCCCTGCTTCCCCTACTTATAGCCCTCGGGATGCGAAGCCGAGGGGGCGGGACGTGGGATTATGGGATTAACTGCGCCCACGACCCCACGACCCCCCGATTACTACACAGAGTTACTGCACAGTAACTCCCACGGGAACCGCAACCGCACGCCTCGGCCACAGCGGATCCGCCCGCGGGCCGAGGCCCGGTGGTGGCGGGCCCGGCCTACTGTCACGTCCCCTCAAGAGCGTGGGATGGCAGGCTGACCGGGCTGACGTGCGCCGCGTGGCATGCTCGTGGCGGGCGGCAGGCCTAGGGAAGCTTAGCAGGCACGCCACCTACTTCCCGCCTAGGCGTTCGAAATCGGCGGACGAGCCCGCCTTGTCGAATCAGCTCCAGTAGCCGGCGCGTCACAAGGCGGACTGAGCGTTCGATCAGATCACGACAAGGACGAAAATTGCTGAGGCTTCACGACCTGTCAACCGCGACGCCTCACCAGCTTCGGGGACTATTGTCGGAGTAATGGGCCACGGGTAGCCTAACCCGAGTCCCCGAGCCTTTCAAGACTTTGGGCCGGCTTCGCCCCACGAGACTCCAGAATGAAGCGCCGCCTTCCGGTGGCCGGCTGGCTCAACGGCCGGCTCCTCGAAGACGGCCGAGTGCCAGCAGACGGCACCAAGACGGGCCGACTCCTAGCAGGCGGCCTCCAATGAGGCCGACTTCTAGCAGGCGGCTGCCCGACGCCCTCAGAGTTTGCGCCCCTCATCAAGAGGATAAGACAGGGTGAGGCTACGGTGTAGTCCCTCGCCCCCGAATCCCGGGCTTGGCATGGCCACAGTGCCCCGTACCGATGGAGATCTCCGCACGACGCGGCACTATTGCCACCCCCCCTGACGTCATTCCTGATAGGCGGAGCCCTATTCCCACGACGGCATGTCGGTACGGCCTGCAGGCGGCAGGCCCTACCAGGCAGTGAGAGCCCGGAAGACGGCGGAAGCCAGACCAGCCGGACCTAAGGGAGGCCGGCTTCCAGCAGGTGGCCCGTTCCTCCCTCGAGGCTCATGCACCATTAACCAGATAAGGCGTGGTGTGGCTACAGTGATCTCCCACCAGGTGGCGGGACTGTAGCCACACTCCCCTGACCAAGCCTGCGTCATTAGCATCACGGCTACAGTGATAAGCCACCAACCAGACCCGCCAGCGGCGGAAGCGGCCTGTCGGCTCCGTACCAGACCAGTCGGAGGGGCCCACCAGGCGGCGGGTCCCAGCTGCCGGCGGAGAAGCAGGCGACCAGAGACGTTGACAGCCGGGTCCTACACCCGGCCAAGTTACCATTGTACCCCTGGGGGGTAGGACTATATAAGCCCCCAGGGCACCCATGCAAAGGGTTCCCAACCTGTTAGATCTAGACTCACATCTAGAGGAAGAAGAGAGCTAGCCCTGCCTCCTTCTACCTCTAGCATACAGCTCAAGGAACACCATTGTACTCACTAGTGCCTTAGGGTGTGTTTGGTTCGGAAACAAAGTGTAATGAAATGTCATGGTTTCGTTCCACTAGAATGGGTCGGTTCCATCCTTGTGTTTGTTAGGGGTACTTCCAAGGAATGGAATGGTTACGTTTTGATGTTTGGTTTGATGGTTTGGTACATGGGGTGGAATGGATTTGTAAGTTCCTACAACTGCAGTCTGCCTCGCTGAACTGAACCAGGCAAGAAAGATTCAGAGCGACAAAGTCTCTCCCAATGCAGACAATACATATTACAGTGTTAACTAAACAGAGAACAGAGCTCTGATTATTATCACAGATTTTCCTCGGATCCAGTAAAATTAATTTGCAGAACAGAGTTGTGAGCATCACCAAATCGGACTCAAGGAATTCTATTTTGAGCATCAATGAATCGAATCCATACATCCAGGCAACGTACAGAGGTGTGAGTGACAAGAACTGGACCCAACCATGAGATAAACATCAGCTACAAGAACAGAATGCGACAGCTGAGCGTGGCGGCCGGCTGGATGTGCGGCTTGGCCTTGGCTCCCGGCGGCGCGAGCTCAGGCCTCAGGCGCGGTAACAGCCGGCGCTTGGAGCGACTGCCTCGTTGCTCCCCGCCGTGTCCGCCGCTTTTGCCCCACCACAAGACCGCCATGCACCTGCTCCTTCGGAGGAAGACGAGACAAGGGAGCCGGCGTTGCAGATCG
>NC_057798.1:74078985-74147192 GCF_018294505.1 Triticum aestivum
AGAGAGACGAGCGGCACGACAGAGGATAGGGCTGCGGCCTGTGGGAGTGCAAGGAGAGGAGCGGTTCCGCGTCGTCCGCCCAATCTGAAGGTATCACCCCGTTCCGGATGTGGGCCGAATATTCGTTCCAGGGAACCAGTTGGTGACCGTTCCACCTTTATACCGAACATGAGAACGAGGCCCAGAAACTGGTTGGACTCGTGACATTTCGGTCCATTACCGCAACCAAACACATCCTTAGTGATCATGCGGAGACCCCGCAGAGCAGGACTAGGGGTGTTATCTCCTAAGAGAACCCCGAACCTGGGTAAAGTGCGCCGGCGTTTGTGTCTACGCCTCATCCCGCTTCCAGGCACCGGTGACGTTTTACTCGCTCCCATCATGATAAGCCATCCTTTGGCATATGTCGCACCCAACCCCCGACAAGCGTCTTACATTATAGAACGGAGGGAGTACTTGATATTGAGAAACTATATATCCAACCAATTTCACGGGAACGTGCATGTTATTGTCTAGTTGTTATTTTTATTATATCACATAATATTCGTTTTGTTTCGCGACACTTCCTAGAAAAAAACGTCGCAATAAATTTCAAGGGAGGCCAAAAGAAAAGGGAGGCCAAGATATATCTGCTGAATTAAGGAAATCACAGTTCAAATTTACATTGGTTTTGGTATAAACGAATTGGATTTGCACCGTGGTGGACTCGTTTTCTTTTTTTCTTTTTGAGGGGAGCAACCGTGGTGGACTCGTGGTCTCACACCTCCACCGAATCGAACACACACCGCGCCACAGAGTGGCCATATAGCACGATCCTTGCTTGCAGAGAAAGTTGATTGAAGCCAGACAGAAAAGGGGGAAGGGTCCGATCCGGGGCGAGAACTCCTCCGCACCTCCGCACCTCCGCGCCGCATCCAAACAGATCCACACCCGAAATCCCCGAAACCCTCGCCGGCGACCATGGGGCAGGGCACGCCGGGCGGCATGGGCAAGCAGGGCGGCGCCCCGGGCGACCGCGGCAAGCCGGGCGGCGACGGCGACAAGAAGGACAAGAAGTTCGAGCCGCCCGCCGCGCCGTCCCGCGTCGGCCGCAAGCAGCGCCGCCAGAAGGGGCCCGAGGCGGCCGCCCGCCTCCCCGGCGTCGCGCCGCTCTCCAAGTGCCGCCTCCGCCTCCTCAAGCTCGACCGCGTCAAGGACTACCTCCTCATGGAGGAGGAGTTCGTCGCCGCGCAGGAGCGCCTCCGCCCCACCGAGGAGAAGACGGAGGAGGACCGCTCCAAGGTCGACGACCTCCGCGGCACCCCCATGAGCGTCGGATCCCTCGAGGAGATCATCGACGAGAGCCACGCCATCGTCTCCTCCTCCGTCGGCCCCGAGTACTACGTCGGCATACTCTCCTTCGTCGACAAGGACCAGCTCGAGCCAGGCTGCTCCATCCTCATGCACAACAAGGTACGCCGCTGCTCCCGCTGCCCCCCGTGGCACGGATCCGTCCCCGTCTGAGTTTGCTCTCTCGATCTGCATACCTGGTGAGGCTAGGGTTCGGATCTTTGGGGGAATTCGTTGACCATAATTTTTTTATTGAAGCCTGTTCGTTCTAGGACCTTTTAGGTTGCTCAGAGAATTTGGGATCTGCGTGTAGTCTGAAGTGCCTGAGAGATTGTAATCTGGGGTATTTAGTGAACGTTTCCTTCTAATCTGAATTACCCAAATACACACATGAGTTAACTGGACCATTAAGCGAGGGTTTCATAAGTACTGGTACGATTCTGAGGATTGCATAGTTGCATAGTGATGCTGGCTTATGTAGTGGAGCACCGCAGTCTGCGGTCTGCGGTTTTCTGCAGTTCATTTGACAGAGGACTTTAGAACGCTTACTTATTGAAGGTTCACTTCTGAAATCTACACAATTAGCTGTATTGTGTAAGTTCTGCAATAACTGAAGACTAACTATGGCCACTATGTGTAGTTCTGAAACTTGATTTTGTTGTTCTGTCAATGCCTTTGCAAGTGTGATAATTTTGGTAGACATAAAACCTTCCTATTCCTTGTGTGATGTATGTAATGTCTTACTTTACTGCTTCTCTTTTTGGCTTGATATTGTACTCAATATCTGAGTAGCCTTGGAACCGGGTTTAGTTTCTGTTTATTTTCAATCAGAACTCAAAAAAATATATTGTGATTTCTTTCGTAGGGGTTCAGAAAATATTTCTTACTCTGTCAATAGATATTTAGTGAATGTTTGGCAGAGAGATTGGAATCGGGGATATTTGGTGAATGTTTCCTTCTAATTTGACTTGCTAAAATACGCTTGTAAGTTAACTGAACCATTAAACAGGTTTCATAAGGACTGGTACGATTCCGATAATTGCATAGCTTGTGCTTGCGTAGAGCACTATGGTTTTTTGCAATTCATATGTGATTTGGCGGAGGACTCTATGAAGTTTACTATTTAAAGGTTCACTTCTGAAATTTAAACAGATAGTTGTAGTTGTTGTGTAGTTCTGTAATAACTAATGACTAGCAATGTTCATGTGATGTATAATTTTGAAACTTGTTTTTTTATCATTAAGTGTGAGGGTTTTCAATGCCTGTCATTTTGGCAGACATAAAACCTTACTGTTCCTTGTTTAATATATGTACTGTGTTACTTTACTGCTTCTCTTTTTGGCTTGATATTGTATTCAATTTCCGAGTAGCCATGTAACAGGATCCAGTATTTGTTATTTTCAATCAGAAAACGCGAAATTGTTGTGATTCCCTCAGTAGGGATTCAGAAAATTTTCCTACTCTCCCCATTGATAGATACTACCCAGTGCACATTTCTATTTATAACTGTCATGCAATTTGTATGTAGATGTTGAAGTTCGATGGCTAACAAAAATATGATTTCCAGGTTCTCTCCGTGGTTGGAATTCTGCAAGACGAAGTTGATCCTATGGTATCTGTGATGAAAGTTGAGAAAGCTCCGCTGGAATCATATGCGGACATTGGTGGGTTAGATGCTCAGATTCAAGAAATAAAAGAGGCGGTTGAGCTTCCACTAACCCACCCCGAGTTATATGAAGACATTGGAATAAGGCCACCCAAGGGGGTCATATTATATGGAGAACCGGGAACAGGGAAAACTCTACTTGCCAAGGTCAGTGTTCTGGCCTTTGCACTAGACATCTGTTGCTTATTTTCTTTGAGGAGCATTTCAGGCTTCAGTCCTCTTAAACTCATTCTAGCCTCTAATATTTTTCCGAATTGTTGCTTTATTTGCATTATATACCTTTTAAATAACATTTACTTGAGTGCTGATGTATGACCCGTGGTTACTTGAAATTGTTATTGCAGGCTGTTGCTAACTCCACATCTGCAACTTTCTTACGTGTCGTTGGAAGTGAACTTATTCAGAAGTACCTTGGCGACGGTCCAAAACTAGTTAGAGAACTATTTAGAGTGGCGGATGAGCTTTCCCCCTCGATAGTCTTCATCGATGAGATCGATGCAGTTGGAACAAAGAGGTATGATGCTCATTCAGGAGGGGAGCGTGAGATTCAAAGAACTATGTTGGAGTTGCTGAACCAGCTAGATGGTTTTGACTCACGCGGAGATGTTAAAGTTATTCTAGCTACGAATCGCATTGAAAGTCTTGATCCAGCCTTGCTTCGCCCTGGCCGAATAGACCGAAAGATAGAATTCCCTCTTCCAGACATTAAGACTAGGCGGCGCATCTTCCAGGTACCTTTTAAATCAGTCTATGTTGATCTTAACATTACAGAATGAAATCTTGTTTGGTTCTTATGAACATCATAAATCTTGCAGATACATACGGCGAAGATGACATTGTCAGATGATGTGAACCTGGAAGAGTTTGTCATGACTAAGGATGAGTTTTCTGGTGCTGACATCAAAGCAATATGCACCGAATCTGGCTTGCTTGCTTTGAGAGAGCGTAGGATGAAGGTAATGGACTTTTTATCTCTAGTTCAAATAGTAAAACTTTGTTTGGGGAGTTCACTGAAGTATACCTCTATTTCTAGCTAGTTTCATTTGGTAAACTGGCATCTGTACCATGGAATTATGGTTTTGCATGTGGATGATAGATAAGCATATAGTTTTTGTTGCACGAGCAATATTACTTCTTGTTATGTATGTACTCCTAAACTGGCAGTTTGGCAGTAGAACTTCAGATTATTGGCTATACTATTGGAGGAAGCCAATCAGCACCATTTTTATTTAGCAACAAACTTGTATTCATGGCTCAGAACATTTCTGTTCTATATACACTGATATGTCGGTCCGGTACCAGTCTATCATGTTCAGGGGTATTAAGTTTTTGTATACGTCTTGTGCCATCTATACGTCGAACGTGCTAAATGTATACTTCCCATGTATTTGATCTGCTGTTTCCTGATTTCCCTAGGTGACGCACGCCGACTTCAAGAAGGCAAAGGAGAAGGTCATGTTCAAGAAGAAGGAAGGCGTGCCGGAGGGGCTTTACATGTGATGAATTGTGCACCGGTCTTCACTACCAGAACAACATTGTGTAGTGATAATATATTTGGTATCGTGGGATATGTTCCCCGGTTTGGAGAATAGACGCAAATTTGTTTGTAACCTTGTCTTCGCCTGAATGGTTGGATAATTGAATAGTTTGTTGTACTACTATCTGTTGACGCCTTTCTTCCGAAGTACTGAATCATAAAGCTTAAATCGCAGTGGCCAGTCATCAAAACCGTGGCATTCTGGTGCTTCCCTCAAATTCATTCCAGGTAGCATGGGTTGATGTTGAGTAAATATACGCTGCAACCGGATAGCTATGTTCTGTTGTGCCATGGTTATTAATGGATAATCGAAATTCGATTGCATACAAAGGAAGTAGGAAATCTCGTATGGATAACTAATTTTTGTATGTCCTTCGACTGCATAAGCAAGGACTGCATCTTGCGGAGATCTGCAGAAAAGAGGTGACCCGCTTCGTTTGTGGCGCCTTCGGCCACAGGTCCTTCTACTGTCCTAGGCGAGGGAAGCAAGGTAACCAAGTAATTCTCTTTCTTGTGCTTCAGCCCTATGAGGATATGGTGAGAAACGTGGAACATTTGAGAAAATGTGCTGTGTCGTTGAGGGGAAGAGCTTTTCTTTCGAAGGCATCTTTCTGAAGGAAGAGTGTCCCCTCCATTTGGATACAATTTCTGATTGTTAGCTAGAATATATGGGTGTATTGTCATTCAAGTTCTATAGATGGTGTCTGTCTCACTATCTGTTTGAGTGCCTGAAGGCCCCTGGAGGAGTCGTTCTGTGAGTTGTATTCAAGCTCGCCCTTAGACCGAGTCAAGTTAGCGATAAGAGTCAGCTACTTTGGCCTTGTCATTCGCTTTGTTGCCATATAGATAGGTTGGAGTGCGGGTGGCCATTAACCCAACGAATGAACTTACGTGTAGGTGTGATCCTATATGCTCTTCCACTATAGGACTAGAAATCCAGTACAACCATGTCCCTTTCTTAAGGGAAAAGCCCTCTTTGAAGGAGAATCCACTTCTGAGCGCCAAAGGCGGGCATCCGACGTCACCAAAAAGGAGAAAGGCATTCAGTCACCGCAAATCCAAGAAACTCCGAATACAGGCCGGCACGAAAAGCGAAATGACCAAAGGGATTGGGGCTGTTTCGGCACCAAAAAAAGTGTCACTATGCTAAACACATCGAATATCCGTCTCTTTATGTGGGAGCGAACCATCTTCGCTTACGGGTCTACCGATCCTATAGCTCCGATATATATTTAAGTAACTTGGAAGAAAAAAATGCGGAAAAACGGTTTTGGATGGAAGAGGTAGATGAGAAAGACTTTCCACTTAGAGTCAGAAGTCCATGCTAGATGACCGATCTTTATGACCTTGAGGAAAATTACCTATCTGGAATTAATACACCAAAATCGGTTATTTCAATCGATCCACGAAAGGAATTGATCACCACGATAATGTGACGCAAGGCAAAATCTGTAATCAACATCGGTTATGTGAAATAGGTCATTTGAGAAAAAAAGAGAGAATAGGACAATCTATATGTTTAACACAAGCGGTTAAGTCGATAGCTTTCTTAAGGAACAGCTAAAGAAAACGCCTTGTGACCTTTAAAGAAAACTGCATATCCACTATCCCCCTTTCCATGAGACCTACTATACCCCTTTTCTACCTATACATGGCTAGACTCGTGTACCTCGATTTACGTACATTCACCTAATTTACTAACGTTATTGCTTGCAATCGAGCAAATACCAATAAGACATTGATCTCTAAGGAGCTGTTACGAAGTGTCACAGTCGCTGCTAACGGTAGGATTTTCTATCACGTTTTTTTTCATTAACGTGCTTGCACCCACTAGTTTACTGCTTGCTTTAGCTTAGCTTTCCCGAAACCATCAACTCTAGCTTTTTGAGCAGGTTTTTACCAATCTGGTATCCGCTGCTGATCCATATTCTAAGATACCCGCTTTCTTTACGACAGTATAGTATCCTGTATGCTGATAAGATCCATGAAGTAAAAAGGAGGGATATGGACACCATCCTATAAACTCAATATATAGAGGCTACTCCGGAAACAGGAAGAAACCACACTCAGCATACAACACCGACTCGTCTTAGACAGGCTTTTCTAAATACTCAATTATACTATTATGTACTTGACTTGCTAGGAATTGGATGAAACTATTAATGCATCCCATTATCTATTTCTTCATTCAGCTATGAGAGCTAGAAATTGATAGAATTTATCCATTCTACTTCCTCCACTTCTTTAAAAGCTTCTCCAATCACACTTATTACAATCTCACACACTTCTTCTTCTTCCTGACCTTGAGCGCAGCGCTGAAAATCCAGTATAGATTTCGTGATATATCAGGTATAGTGGTTTGAACCAGCTCATGCTTCAGTCCAAGTGTTTGCCGTACGCCTTCCTTAAAGGGCTTAGTTTAATCAGTAGTGGTCCTATCACGGGTGTCACATTCATTTTGACCTATCCCGGAGACCCTATTTGATTAAGAGATCCATGCGATGCCAGAATCCGTCACTAAAGCACCGTATTGAGAAATAGATACCCAGCTGAGAAGTAGATGAGGGGCAGTGAAATCCATCTAAAGAATGCCGTGGAAATGCTACTTGTTGAATATCAAAAATATAGGATATCGAAAGGTGATGCAAGCGCTAGCTCATCTTAGAAGTGAGGTGAAAGATTTCTTTGATTTCGCGATCGATCCTATTTTGCTGGTGAGAAAGCAGAAAGGATTGGAAAAAGTACCAACTTCTTGTAATTCTGTATGCCAGCTCCTATCATATGTGCTAAGAGGGCGTTGAGCGGCCTGGGACTCTTATTTATGATCTTGTTTAGGATTGGAAGAGCGGAAAAGCTAAGGTACATCAGCATGGGTTCTATTCTCGTCTTTCAAGTACCTACCCTGGTATCACCTATGTAGATTGGTGGGGCTTTAGGACGGACTCCAAAGTTGACTATTGAATTTCAGTATGTATGGCCAAGGCTCATTCATTCAACCCGCGAGAAAAGCGAGTCTTGAACGAAGGAAGAATAGTTGCAGGATCTTGGGTTCGGTATGATCGTTCTTCCAATTCATACTAGCTACGATCTTTCCCTGCTTAGAGGATCCAGCAGTAAGGGACCTACCTATGGCCAGTAAAGAACCCACCTATGGCTGGCTCCTCGGACAACTTTCGGAGCTTCTGCTTCACCGGTGTAACACAAGTGGTTCCTAGGCTTTAACTAACTAAGTGCTGGCAGTGATTTTAGGTTGGTTTCATGGTTTCTTCATTCTTGTAGCCTGTGTTGCATGTGTTTGCAGTAGCTTTGCAGATTCAGGACTATTGGCAATAGCCGTTGACCATCTATCTTCATAAAATACAACGAAATAGTAACGACACGATTTAACAGCCATATCTCTATAATAAAAAGACAATATACAAAACAGTAAAAGATATATTGGAGAATCTTCAACTTGAGCATGAAATATTTTAGCTAGACATCAGTGCCCCAATGGCGGACGTCAGGGGATCCTCGTCTAGCGCTTTTTAGGACGGGCAGTAATGCGTGCCGACCGAAAATTCGGCCGGTCCGCTTCCAGCCACTTGATTGAGCCGCGCCAACCATTCGATTGGATCCCATCGCGTCGTCCTTTTTCCTTCTCGTCTTTAGCCGCGCCAACTGTTCGATTGGATCCCATCGCGTCGTCTTTCTTCCTTCCCTGCTTCCTTCCGCATGCTGGCGGCCATCAGCCACATACAACGCCGCGCTTGCCGGCCATCCCTCGCTGCCTTGCTCATCCTCGCCGGCCACCAAGCGTTGTCACCGTCCGCCGCCATCACCGCTTCTCCTCCTCCTCACCTCTTGCTCCCTCCTCATCTCCTACTCACCCCCTCTCACCCCATGCTCTCGCTTCATGGTATCTCTCTTAGCATCATCGTCATCCCCTCACCATCGAAATTTGCTGCACGGGGTTGCTTGAGCACGGGGTTGCAACAATTCATCTCGACGTCGTTGCCGGTCTCAGCTCCGCCATGATGGATGTAGCAAAATTCATCACCGGTAGTAGCAAATTTTGAGGACGGTTGCAACAAAAAACGCCGCTGCCGTAGTAGGTCGCATCTCCGCCGTGATGTATGTAGCAAATTCCTTGCCAGTACTAGCAAATTTCAACGACGGTTGCAACTTCTGAATTAGCTGGTTGTAGCTTCCCGGGGGTGGAGGTTTTGCTTCGTCGGAGTGGAGCTAGATAGATAGATGGACTAAGTGTATTCCATGGCGGTGCTGCGGCAGCAACTGGTTGCTGCTTTTTTCCCAACCGGCTCCAGCAAAAAAACTGACCGGTTGTAGCACCGAGGCATCGTCTTCCATCAGTCTACTCGTCCATGGCCTCACCCATGGCCACCGCCGCCGCCCCCAGTTGCAGCACCGCCCCACCACACTACCCGTCGTGTCCGTGGGAGAGGGAGGAGCCACACGAGTGCCACATCTATTGGGAGCGGGAGCTGCACGAGCACCGCGTCGGGGAGCTACTCGCTGGAACAAGTTGTCGTGCATGGTCTAACCATGGCCGGGTTTCAGAGGTGGAGGACTGGGAGGAGAAATACGGACAACACAAACGGCTGTGCGGCATCGGGGGAGGATAAGACGAAAGAGAGATAAAAGAAGCGGTGCGTGTGGGACCATCGGCTTTGTGGCTCCCGTGCGCGACACATAGATGGTTAGCGAGCGAGAGGGACCGACCGAAAGTTCGGCCGGCGTGTAGACGCAAAGGGTTTCCCTTTTATAAATGCACCGGACCTCTTCCAATGCAAAGGTGCTTAGATGCGGTGCTAAGTGCATTAAATAGCTTAACAACTCAACTTGTCTAATGCATAGGTGCTTAACTTGTTGTTGCTAAGCTCATTTTATTTAATGATTTAACACCTAAACCCTTCCATGCATTGGTTCATGTGCTTGGCATTGATTCTTCCTAGGGTCTTCAAAGTGCTTTCTCTCATTCTTAATTATCATGCCATGTCATTTTTTTGCTTATGTGACATGCTTAGCACCTGTCCACCGTGGAGCACTAGGAAAGGCCTCAGTGACCAACTTGTAGATGAATATGGGTGGCGGAACCGCGCTCGCAGTAGCTGGAGAGGAAGCACTCCTTCTCCCTCCTCACGGACGCGGCTTATCTCCATCCGTCTGGATCTCCGTAAGGCCCTTGGCACCATTCGCCTTGAGGAAAAATTCCATGTGCCTCTTCCTTCGTCATCTAATGTCCTAGAAGTGCCCCTTCCTTCATCATCAAACGCCGTAGAAGTGTCTGGTGCACCAATTCATGGTTGCATAGGACACATTCTCAGAGGGGGGGGGGGCATTGCCCCCAGCCCAAAAAATAAAATCTTAAGTAGTAGTTACTATTGGGTACATAATAGCATATCTGGCCTTTCCAGTGTCATGTTCAAACAATATGGTACAATGCTTCCGAGTTCCTCTCTTCTTCTGATGATATACTATGCAAGTTCTTAACCACACGATGTTAAGTGTTGACCTTTCGGATATCTATCAGTTCTCAGACCATTACTCAAGGAGGAAACTATTGATGAAGTTAATATACTATGTGAATTCTTAACCATGAGGCATTTAATTTTCTTTTAAGATATCTATCTGTTCTTAGACCATTACTCAAGAACAAAACTTGTTGATGAAGGCAATATAATACTGTATGTAAGTTCTTAACCATGAGGCGTTTAAGTGTGAGCCTTTCAAATTTCTAACTGTTTTCAAATTGTTACTCAAGAGGGAAATTGGCTGATGAAGTTAATATACTATGTGAGTTCTTAACCATGAGGAATTAAAGTGTTTGTCTTTCAGATATTTATCTGTTCCCGAACCATTACTTAAGGGGGAAACTTGTTGAAGTTAATTTGGTATCTGATCGTGTCAATTAGCTATGGCCAAGTCGAAATTCCATACCAAATATGAAGCATTCTGATAGTTGTGCTGATCTATCAAATTCTTATGAATTCCATTCAGAACAATATTCTAAAGATAATTCAATTAGTATGATGATGTGTTATGATTGTTCAACAAATATGATCTATCAAAGATAACTCATCCATATTCCATACCAAATCTGAAGTGTAATGATGAAGTGCTATGAAAAGTGTCTTTAGTGATCTTTTAAAGATGGTGCAACAACACATGACTAAAGATAATTCAATTATTATGATAACTAGTAGAATGCCCATGCGTTGCCACGGGCTTTGGAATTTTTTTGCTAGAGTTTTATATAAACATGTGTTGGGCCCTATGTTAACTTGCTTGTTTGTATGAATGTGTAGTTCACCTCTTTGTCATGTCTGCAAACCGCACTTTTCAGTGACGGGAATGTTGCCCTGTTTTTTATCTTCTTGACCCAAAGATGTTGAAATGCCCGTGTGTTGCCACACACCAACAAATGAATCTATAACGAGCCTCACGGCTTCAGCTGTTCAGTCAATGTGTCATTGCTTTGCTATGTTATGACATCGCTCCAAATCCTCCATAGTTTTTATGTTCGCCAAGTTTGGATGGCTTGCAACATTCATCATCCACTCCCTCAAAGATCTGAAAAATTCAACAGTTTACCAAAACAAATTTTGCAATGTTACACATAAAAAATACCAACGCCGTCTCATTCCTTACCATTGCATGAGACCTGATAGTTGTAGCCATACAAACGCTTCTACCTAATAACTGAAATCACACACATAGAAGAATAGGACAAGGCCCCATTTGGTTGTATGTTTTGAAGAGCACCTTGTATTCATTAGAAACAACCTCCACTCATTCACCCTTCTCTTTCCCATTTGTCTTGACACAAGCCATGCAAAGCAGACCGCCGTCGCCGAAGGAGATTCCCACCCGCCGCCAGCCTTTGTCGCAGCCGAAGATTTCCATCTTCGTCCCCGTGGACCGCGTGGCTTCGTTCCCGCTCGCACCCATCAAAGAAAATGTTGATCCAAAGCATGACAAACATCATTGTTTCTCTCCTCTCCCTTAACCTCTTCGCCTGCACATGTCTGGTTCGTGATTGTCTTGCTTTATTCAACATAGCTCTGATGTGCTATTTTTTCTCCTCCAACTCTAACAAATATCTCCATTGTGTTTTGCCTTCTACAACTATAACGAATATATTTATTGTGTTTCTTTCTTGTCACAAGACAATGTTACACATTAGGCATGCTACCTTGATATTAATGATAAATTAGGACATATACCACCATTATTTGTGGACCACATTCACCCGTATAAATATATTTAGTAGTGGGGGCAACCAAATCAGTCCGCCTCTATCTTCTATGCTTTAGATAATATGTTTTCATGCTCCACATCAGCACTATTTAAAGTAACAAAGTTTGATGGAAGGAGTACTCAACAAGTATCATGCACCACATCACCATGTACATATTTCGGCTACAAAGAATTTTGAAACAATGGCATGTTGAAATGTCCAAAGTGTTAATCCCAGAAAATAGAGGAAATAAGCTGGGACGTGGAGTTTTTGCACCCGAGCTCATTTGAGCTCGGGTGAACAGTAAAATCAAAAAAAATTCAAAAAATTCCAATTTTTTTTGGAAGAAACATTGACAAAAGTTTTAAGTGCTTGCAAAAATTCGTCATGAAATCACATTTCTAGAAGGCATGGCAAAAAAACAAAATCGGGACTCTGAAAATGCTACTTTCAAAAGCATTTTGGAGCCTGAATTTGTTTCTTTTGCCACGCCTTACAGGAATGTGATTTCATGATGAATTTTTGCAAGCACTTAGAACGTTTATCAATGTTTCTCCCCAAAAAAATTTGGAATTTTTTTATTTTTTTTATTTTTTTATTTTACTATTCACCGAGCTCAAATGAGATTGGGAGCAGGAAGGCACTTTTGAAATAAGCGAGCATATGTGCCTCGCTTCTTAGCTCTTCTACCATGGTGCACTACCTTGATGGATATATCAGCTGATACCAGTCTTTACATGATACCATAATACCAACTTGCAAAATTCAAATTTAAACATGTCAAGAAAATCTGAAAAAATCATGGATGTTCACAACACATATGTTGACAGCCCCTAAAAAATTCAGATTCAAAATACACAAAGAGAAACAAAAAAGAGAAATACATCATTAATAGTTTCAAAAGAAGACAAAAGCAAGAATGACACTATTCACATCTGAATGTTTCTTCTTTGTCTCTCCTTGTGTATTTCGAATTCCAATCTGAATTTTTAGTGGTTGTCGACATGTGCGTTGTTAACATCCATGATTTTTTTCATTTTTTTTGACATTTTTAAATTTGAGTTTTGCAAGTTGGTATCATGGTATCATGTAAGGAATGGTATAACCTGATACATTCCCCTACCTTGATACTCTTTCTCTCGGTCACACACTTATTCTTGATTCTTTATTGGACGAATTCTCCATCTGAATCTCCTTTCTCAAATGGGTCAAATCACCCGATCAATGCTATTTGCAAAATGTGTACCAAATCCACGGTGATTTTTGCAAAAAAATAGTGACTTGGTGGTTTTCCGCAAACGATGCCCCAAATGTGGTGGCTTTTTGCTTTTCACTCGCCACAGGGAGAGGGAGGCGCGTGAGGGGAGACAAGGAGAGGCGCGAGGGCAATGCCGACGAGCTGCATCAGCTCGGAGGCGCTGGCTGGGGGAGATTAGCTTTGTTCAGGAGCGGCACTCCATCTCTGTCGGCAGCTGGGAGCGCGCGTGCATGGATAAGGCTGAGGGGATCGGAGACGTCGATGAGTGGCAGGCCGTGGGCGAGCGGACGAAGCGAGAAAGGTTTTTATTAAGGTTTTTTTTATCTCATCACGTAGCGCGACCGCCTCTCATTGCCGGCTGCCACCCCGCGCTACCGCCTCTGTGTGCATGTTCCGTTCGTGGAGCTTGGCGAGCGCATGGCCTATCTTCACCACGGCCTAGTCCTCCCCACTATCGTGAAGCTCGCACGCATCCCCGCCGCGATTGCTCAGGATGACGGATGAAGATCCCGTAGCAGCGACGTGGGTGAGGGATGCAACCGACGATGGAGGGATGACTTCCGTGGCTAACCCCTCCCTATCCAAACAATCACTTAGAAAAGGCAAAGATCGATGCATTAGGAAAATTAGGATTTGTAATTGATTGTCATAAAACTAGATTTTATTAGTTGGTAACGTGCTATCGGTTCCTGCCCATTTATAACGTGTCTAGTTAGGGAAGTTTTTATTGTGAGGTTAAAAAATCAACGTGAGAAGATATGATGGTGGGATGAGAGATGAAAATAAACCGAATGAAAATAAACCATACGCAAATAAACCATGGACACAATCCTACCAACTCAGACATTAGGAGTAGAGATTAATGCAGGAAATAAGGGTGGCATGTTGAAGTTTGTGCAACAATCTACATGTGTTGGTCTTCAACTTCTAGCATGCAAGTTTCCCTTCGCATGCTAGAAGTTGAAGACCAACACATGTAGATTGTTGCACAAACTTCAACATGCCACCCTTATTTCCTGCATTAATCTCTACTCCTAATGTCTGAGTTGGTAGGATTGTGTCCATGGTTTATTTGCGTATGGTTTATTTTCATTCGGTTTATTTTCATCTCTCATCCCACCATCATATCTTCTCACGTTGATTTTTTAACCTCACAATAAAAACTTCCCTAACTAGACACGTTATAAATGGGCAGGAACCGATAGCACGTTACCAACTAATAAAATCTAGTTTTATGACAATCAATTACAAATCCTAATTTTCCTAATGCATCGATCTTTGCCTTTTCTAAGTGATTGTTTGGATAGGGAGGGGTTAGCCACGGAAGTCATCCCTCCATCGTCGGTTGCATCCCTCACCCACGTCGCTGCTACGGGATCTTCATCCGTCATCCTGAGCAATCGCGGCGGGGATGCGTGCGAGCTTCACGATAGTGGGGAGGACTAGGCCGTGGTGAAGATAGGCCATGCGCTCGCCAAGCTCCACGAACGGAACATGCACACAGAGGCGGTAGCGCGGGGTGGCAGCCGGCAATGAGAGGCGGTCGCGCTACGTGATGAGATAAAAAAAACCTCAATAAAAACCTTTCTCGCTTCGTCCGCTCGCCCACGGCCTGCCACTCATCGACGTCTCCGATCCCCTCAGCCTTATCCATGCACGCGCGCTCCCAGCTGCCGACAGAGATGGAGTGCCGCTCCTGAACAAAGCTAATCTCCCCCAGCCAGCGCCTCCGAGCTGATGCAGCTCGTCGGCATTGCCCTCGCGCCTCTCCTTGTCTCCCCTCACGCGCCTCCCTCTCCCTGTGGCGAGTGAAAAGCAAAAAGCCACACACACACATGAAAGAAAATAAAATTTTAAGCATTACTCCCTCTGCCAAATTATACTGCATATAATTTTTTTTAAATTCAAACGTTTGTAATTTTTGACCAAGGTTATCGGAAAAATACGAGCATTTAAGATACCGGATATAAATCATAATTTTTTAACAAAATGTAGCAACACTGCTTTCATTCATTAAGAACAGGAAACCTTAGAGCCAAGAAATTATAGAGGACAATAAGGGTAGTAAAAAATAGATCACATCAGATAACACGAACGAGAGGTTGCACGAGGAAGACCACCATTGTAGAGGAAGAGTTCCAATCAACCAAGACCATCCATGATGCTTCAATGCTATTGGAGCAGTCGAAGGGCAACGAGTAACTGATTCCACACCCAGACAAACAGCCACACACATCCGAGGCTACATCACAACAATGAGACACATCCAAGCAGTGGCGGAGCTTCGATGAAATTGCTGGGCGGGCCAGACTAAAAGAGAGCACAAATTTTTACCCTACAACCCAGTTTTTCCCTCACGTAGCTCCACCGTTTGCTGGCATCCAAATATTTTTACAGTTAAAGACGTGGTTTGCAATTTGGGTTACTCTTCTGTGTGATAGCGTAAGTAGTTCAGTTTTGGATGAGGTTATGAGCTAACCCATTTATTTTAATTTTTTCTTGAGGGGTATCCATTTATTTTAATGAAGGGCCTTATGTTTTGGACGAGTGAGAGTGAGAGTGAGCAGTTGGGCTCATCAAGTATTTGGATATTCTCAGGTTGTCCCCTCACCAGTCTTTCGGGGCTAGTGTATTACCTGGCAACTGACTGGACTTCAAAGGATAGCCTAGGTAAAAAAAAACACAAAAATCATGGGCGGCCCATGGCCCAGGTTTACCCCAACGAATCTCTGCCCCTCCGTCCAAGGCTACATCACAACAACCAAATGACATCAAGGAGCCGAGTCCACACCCGGATAGCTTCACAATGTACACCCACCACGGTGATAGCAGAAGAAAAGCTCCGATTAGAAGATGGCACCAAAAGAGAAGATGGAGCATCTCCAATAATGATGTAAAATACATCACCAAATTGTGCTTCAAGCAAAATTCACATCACCAAGTGAATTTTTACATCATCAAAAACCTTTAACTCCAAGAGATGATGTAAAATAGGGCTCCAATAGGTGATGTAAAGTAGGGCAGCCACACAACAACCGCTCCACAATTTCATACACATTTGAACCAAATAACATCAAATCATCTCAATAAATCCTAAATCATCATCAATAGTCGAAGGCAGTAGGTTACCTAAGCGAATTCGGTGGTATAAAGAATGCCTTGTGATGAACTAGTACAGAAGCATTCTGGAGGTGTAGTGACTATTGTGTGCAGTGTTCTCTTGGTAGATCTTGAGTTCAAAACTTGCATAACCATTTATTTGTTTATGTTGTTTTTTGTCCAATTAAAAAGAACATTTTGTCCAATTAATATTGGATATGGATTATTGTTAAAAATATATGTAAGATATTATTACAAACAATATATGAGTACACATTGGTTGTAATAACATCTTATATTATAGGATGGAGGGAGGATATAACTATTTTTAAATTTTTTTAGAAAGATATAAATATATATGATGCCTAGGGTAAAATGCGTTAATAGATATTGGAGCGCACACAACTCGGTAAAACTTCAGCATATCAATGTTGTTAATAGTGCAAAATAGTGGCGAAAATCAAATAGCAAGAATCAAATGGTGGCGAGAAATATTGGCGAGAATCAAATAGCAAGAATCAAACAGTGACGCGACGGGCGCCTACCAAATCCCACTACTACAAATCTAATCTAGTGGCGACAAGGAATCCCACACAGTGCCTGTCTGATCTGAGATGAAAAAGCAGAAATTCGGCCGAATAAAGCGCACTCCCCTCCACCTGCACGCTCGTCCCCTAGCATCTGCGCTCCGAATATGACCCACCCCGTCATCCCCGACGCTGCGGTGCGGGCTGCGCCACCTGCCACTCTGCTCCACTCTGCTCGGCTGCAATGCAAGCATATGGCCGACAATGGCGAAAATACAACCGATGACGGTGAGCAAGCGTCGCACACCACCGGCTTCTTCTGTGCGGGCAGGTGTGCGTGCGCGGGTTTGGTGATCCGATTTCACTTCTCCGCTTCCCCGCCGTCGCCGCCTTGAAATCGCCGGAGAACCACCACGCACGCACGCACCACGCGCCAACCAAAGCATCCATGTCGCACATCTCCTTACTCCTGCTCCTCCTCCTCTTGCCACCCGCCACCTCCGTCACGCCGCCGACGCCGACGACCGTCCTCCTCTCCTTCCTCGCCGCCCTGCCCGAGGCCTCGCAGAGGATCCTCCTACCTTCTTGGCAAACCAACACCAGTTCTGCCTCCACCCTCACCCAGCACTGCGCGTTCCGCGGCGTCACGTGCTCCGCTACCGGCGCGGTCACCGCGCTGAACCTCTCCGGGCTGCTGGGCCTGGCGGGCGCGCTGTCCGCGTCCGCGCCGCGCCTCTGCGCGCTCCCGCCGGCCCTCGCCTCGCTCGACCTCAGCGGGAACGGCTTCGCGGGCCCCGTCCCAGCCGCGCTCGCCGCATGCTCCGGCGTCGCAACCCTCCTCCTGGCCCGCAACCGCCTCACGGGACCCGTGCCCCCGGAGCTGCTCTCCTCGCGCCAGCTCCGGAAGCTGGACCTCGGCGGAAACGAGCTCGCCGGGGAGATCCCGGCTGTGCCTGCCGCCGCCGCCGGCACCGGCGCGTCTGTCCTCGAGCACGTGGACCTCAGCAACAACTCCCTCTCGGGCGCCATCCCGCCGGAGCTGCTGGCCGCTCTCCCGGGGATCAGGGTGCTGAACCTGAGCGCCAACGCGCTCTCGGGACCGTTGCCCGAGTTCCCGGCCCAGTGCCGGCTCACCTACCTCGCCGTCGACGGCAACGGCGGCATCACCGGTGAGCTCCCCGGAAGCCTTGCCAACTGCGGCAACCTCACCGACATCATCCTATCCTACAACAAGATCGGCGGCACGGTGCCGGATTTCTTCGCGTCCCTGCCAAGGCTGCAGCAGCTGTTCCTCGACGACAACAGCTTCGTCGGCGAGCTGCCGGCGAGCATCGGCGAGCTCCTCGACCTGGATAGGCTGGCGGTGTCGAAAAACGGGCTGACCGGACCTATTCCGGAGGCAATCGGGAGGTGCAAGTCCTTGACGATGCTCTACCTGAACGGCAACCGGTTCAACGGCTCAATTCCGCGGTTCGTCGGGAACCTGAGCCGGCTCCAGAGGTTCTCCATGGCGGACAACGGCATGGCCGGAACGATCCCACGAGAAATCGGGAGATGCCGGGAGCTGGTCGAGCTCCAGCTGCAGAACAACAGCCTCTCCGGGACGATCCCGCCGGAGTTCAGCGCGCTCGGCCGCCTGCGGAAGCTGGCCCTGTTCAAGAACACGCTCCATGGGACGGTACCTCCGGCGTTGTGGCAAATGCCGGACATGGAGCAGCTGCAGCTCTACAACAACAGCCTGAGCGGAGAGGTTCCTGCCGGGATCACTCAGTCGAGGAAGCTCAGAGAGCTCATCCTGGCGTTCAACAACTTCACCGGCGAGGTCCCGGGAGCGCTGGGGCTGAACACGACCCATGGGCTCGTTCGTGTCGACCTGACCGGCAACCGCTTCCACGGCGCGATTCCGCCGGGTGTCTGCACCGGCGGCCGGCTCGCCGTGCTTGTTCTTGGACACAACCAGTTCAGTGGGGGAATTCCCGGCGAGATAGCAAAATGTCAGTCTCTGTGGAGGGTCAGGCTCAACGACAACCAGTTCAGCGGAAGCTTATTGCCTGAAGATCTGGGCACGAACACAGGATTCCGAGCGTGCTCGGCTCATGGCGCAACCTCACCATGCTTGATCTGTCCGACAACAACTTCGCCGGACCGATACCGCACGAGCTCGGAGCTCTAAGCATGATCGGGACTCTGCGATTTTCGTCGAACCGGCTTACCGGACCGATACCACAGGAGCTTAAAAACTGCAAGAGGCTCTTCCATTTGGACCTTGGAAGTAACCTTCTGAATGGAAGCATACCTGCAGAGGTTGCAACACTTGATAGCCTGCAATATCTTCTGCTCGGTGGAAACAAGCTCGCCGGAACAATTCCGGACTCCTTCACTGCAACACAGGGCCTCCTAGAGCTGGACCTTGGTGGCAACTCTTTGGAAGGTGTCATCCCAAGTAGCTTAGGCAACCTTCAGTACATTTCCCAGAATCTGAACCTTAGCAACAACAGACTGAGTGGCCAGATCCCAAGTAGCCTCGGCAACCTTCGGAGCCTGGAGGTGCTCGACTTGTCGGCAAACTCGTTATCCGGTCCGATTCCGTCGCAGCTTTCCAGCATGATCTCACTCTCTGCAGTGAATGTTTCTTTCAATGAGCTTTCTGGCCAGCTCCCTGCTGGCAACTGGGGTAAACTCGCCGACGAGTCTCCCGACGCTTTTCGCGGGAACGCTCAGTTGTGCACACATCCTGGAAATGCACCTTGCTCACAAGATCGGTCTCGGAAAACAGGAAGGAAGAACACACAAGTTATCGTCGCATTGTTGCTGTCAACATTCATAGTTATGGTTGCTGTATTGTGTGCTATCCACTACATTGTGAAGAGGTCAAAGCGCCTATCGGCGAAAAGCGGCTCGGTACGCAACCTGGACTCAACAGAGGAGCTGCCGGAGGATCTGACCTATGAAGACATCCTCCGGGCCACCGACAACCTGAGCGAGAAGTACGTCATCGGCAAAGGCCGGCACGGCACGGTCTACAAGACGCAGTTTGCGGTCGGGAAGCAGTGGGCGGTCAAGACGGTCGACCTGTCGCGGTGCGGATTCCCCATTGAGATGAAGATACTCAACACGGTGAGGCACCGGAACATCGTCAGGATGGCCGGGTACTGCATTCGAAGAAGTGTCGGCATGATCCTCTACGAGTACATGCCGGAGGGGACGCTGTTCGAGGTGCTGCATGAGAGGACGCCCCAGGTGGCTCTGGACTGGACGGCCCGGCATCTGATCGCCCTCGGTGCCGCGGAAGGCCTCTCCTATCTTCACCATGACTGTGTGCCCATGATTGTCCATAGGGACGTTAAGTCGAGCAATATTTTGATGGATGCCGAGTTGGTGCCCAAGATAACAGACTTTGGGATGGGGAAAATCGTCGGCGACGAGGATGCGGATGCGACGGTGTCGGTCGTCGTTGGCACCCTTGGCTACATTGCTCCAGGTAAATTCACAAATATTCTTTTGGATACAACATATTTCTAGACATTGAAGCATTTTATGTTTCTGTGAAATGTTTCTATGAAAAGTTCAGGGTTAACAATAACATATGTTGTGATTTGCGTTCAGAGCAAGGGTACTCGACGAGGCTGACTGAGAAGAGCGACGTGTACAGCTACGGGGTGGTGCTTCTGGAGCTCCTGACCAGGAAGATGCCCGTTGATCCTGCGTTCGGGGACGGCGTCGACATCGTGACCTGGATGAGGTCCAACCTGACGACGCAGGCGGACCATGGGAGCATCATGAGCTGCCTGGACGAGGAGATCATGTACTGGCCTGAGCATGAGCAGGCGAAGGCGCTGGACTTGTTAGATTTGGCCGTCTCGTGCACGCAGACGGCTTGCCAGTCCAGGCCGTCGATGAGGGAGGTGGTCAACATCTTGATGAGGATTGACGAGAGTATCATCATTTCAGAGCATCATAAGAAGTGAGACAGTGAACCGTTGCAGCATTTCATAGAGCTGCAAACCAGACATAACTGCATGTACTCCCAATGGAGTATGGAATTGCGCTGTACGGCGATGTGCGCCACATACGAGATTCAGGCAATGTGGTTTTGTTCCGTGCTTCTGTTCACCACTGACCAATTTGGCCTGATGGTACTGGTCGCAAGTTGGGACGAACATAGAGCTGCTTGTAACTCTTTGGAGTGCCTGACATCCTGCTAGTAACTCTTTGAACTGCTTGTCTTTCCTAGTCATCCTGAACACAATTTAGAATTTGGGCCAGTGGGATTTTCAAAAAACTGACATATACAACAGAAATCAACTGGCCGAAATTCTGATTCGGTCGATTTCCCTCGCACATCCCCACTCATGCATTTGCTCACAAACAATTTGAAGCCCAAAACACTAATTGGGCTGTAGCATCAAGAAGGCACATGTTTCCCAAAAAAATAATAATCTAAAATGCACTGGAATTGTAATATGCAAAGAATAAGTACATAATAGTGCAATTTTTACACTCTAGTATAATTTACATAGGTATCACTAGCACATATGCCCATGCGTTGCAACGGGACGATAATTTTTTTTGCAACAACTAGCAGGAGAGATAATTGATGTGTTCATCAAAAATTGTCTCCACGGCGGTGGGTGACAGAGCGAGGAGCTGCGGTCTTCTTACGTGTCATGTTTGGCCCACGAAATTTTGATAGTGATGGGGTTGGTCGGCGTGATGGCGACCACCCAATTGGTACCTTTTTTTTCTCTAGGTTCACCTCCGTCTTGGAGTTGTGGTTGCATCCTCATTTGGTTGTTGCGCGATGACCTTTGAGGCATGGTTGCTTCGACTACTTTCTCCTACCTACGACGACCTAACCGAATGGATTACTAATTGTAGCTTATAAATTATGTTTCATAAGCATACTCAGTACATAAGCAGGCATGAATATCTCTTCATTATGAGGGTTTATTCTCTTCAACTATTTTTGCGCTCACATGCCCATAAATTTTATTAATTAGACCAGAACCAGCATATTCTCTTTTATCAGTACGTGCCCACAATTTTATTTTCCATTATAGCCAACCATCATATTGTCTTTTATTGGCACATGCAAATTACCCCCGGCAATAATTTGTGGAGTCCCTCGTTCTCCTCATAATTCTCGAGACAACTTCCTTATTGTCGCAGAACCTCTTTATTTTCAGACAACTTAAGGACATATAAAAACAGGTGTGATAATCCAAAAAAACGAGGTGTTGAACGATCGAACACATGACCTTAAAGACGCGACTGCGTGCCGCTAGCCACGGTCACAAACGCCTACTGCTAACCAATGGCCAGCGCGTATATTTAAGAACATAGTGCAATGTCGGATTTAAAACATTTTTTGAACTTTAAAAAAAATGAATTGCCGAATATTCTTGGAAACATGAATATTTTTTGAAATTACGAACAATGTTATTAATATTCTGTCCATTTTGGCAAAAAACATGAACAAAATTTGAAACAACATCATTTTTTGAAGACATGAGCCTTTTATCAAACCCAAACATATTTTTAATATGTGATCGACTTTCAAAAATGGACATGTTTTGAACATTCAGAACAATATTGTATTATGTGTTTTTAAACGCGAACATCATTTTGAATCTGTATATATTTTACTAAAGCAAGAATATATTTCAAGTTTCGAATATTTTTAATAATACATGTTTTTAAACCACAAACAATTTTTGAGTATTTCAGAATTTTAAAAAAAATCTGAATGATAAAATAAATTAATTTCCAAACATTTTGAAAAGTGGAAGACAATATTGTAATTCGAATATTTTTTTAAAAATTTGACAAAAAATCAAATTCTGAACTGTTTTAAAAATTTTGAATTACGAAATAGGGTAAAAATAAAATAAATTTGGACAGAAAAACAAAAGGGGCCGGCCCAGCTTTGGGCATTCTATGCGAACTCTGACTAGCTGATGCACAGTGCGAGAAGTAGGCTTTTTGCAGCTACATGGGCAGGCAAATAAGTAGGCTGGTTTTGCTGGGCCATAGTTTGTGCGGGCCTAGTACGAAATTCTGTATTGCTAAAAATACAGATGGGCGGACAAAAATTTAATACCACCTCAAAATATAAAAATAAATTTCGATGGTGAACGGATGAAAAAAAGGAGAAACGCACTTTGCTTTATTAGTAGGTATAGATATAGTACTTGTGTGTATACATTCACACTCACCCAACATCCCAAAAAAATAATAAACAAAAAATGTATAGAAACAGAGAAAAGAATCAGGCAACGGGTAACGGGCTTCAAGCCCAATAAAAAAATTGACTAGCCCAATTAGGGGAAAGTAAAAATATTAGCACAAGAAGCCATGAAACTACATAAGGGGAAACAATACAACACAAATCTTGACAGAAGAATCAAAGGTCAGAGAATACCAACTTACCCAAAATTTAAAAACATGCAACTTACATATAGTTAAAGTGGTCAACTTTAACCTTGCTGACTCCCTCCATCCAATATATAGGGCCTACTATGTTTTTCGATGTTACCCTCGACCATGGGTTATAGTAATACTATATGACATGCATGTTACACAAAGTATACCATCAAGTTTGTATGTGAAAGGAGTTTCTTTTTTTTAGAGAAAAGATGTAGCCGAGGCCGAGTAGGGCGAGTAGCCTAGTCCGACTTTGAATTAACAAAGCCATCAACCGACAAGGGTACAACGCAGAGTACAACAAGGATCTAGGACAAAGAAAGCAGCAAGATATAGAGGCCCTGGAAAGCAGCTCATAAGCCTCAAGCACTTCACACAAGAAGGATATACAATGGAGCACCTAGCTAAAGGAATTGAGGTCCTCCACCGCGACTACACATGGTCGGGAGCAATGTCGGCTCTGGAGAGGGAATGAAGTTACACCTACATGGCCTGCCTTCACCAAAACCTAAGGACCTCGGTATGACGGGACCATCCAACCCCGTCTCTGAAGGAGGTCACAACCTCCTCGCTTGGATCGCAAGGCGCTGAACCATCAAAGAACGGGAAGTTTCCATGAACATGGATGGAAGCCGACGGGTAGTCCCGAGGAGCGGATCACAACACCCAAATGTGCCGACGAGGCTCAGCAAAAGCAGAGGAAGCTGCACAACCAACGACCAGAACACGACGGAGGAAAAGCTAAAGCTTGGATGAAGAAGGACACGCCAATGGCTGCTGTCAACACACCCTAACAGTGCCCACCACCACATCCCTCAAGGTGGCGCCTTCAAGAAGGTCACGACATCGAGAACGCCGCCGCCGCCCACCGGAGTTAGGGTTTTCACCCGAGGATCAGGGGGTGGGTAGTGGAAGGGTAGACCTTGACCGACGTCTCCATGAAGAAATCGACGCTCGCAGGTGTCGTCATCGTCTTGGTCGGCCAGAGCCGACTAGGGGTTTCCCCCTGTCTGGATCCCAACCACCAGAGTCGCCCACAGGCTGGGGCTGGCCAGTGCAGCCGGGATCCATCGAGGGCGACGCACACTGAGCAGGGGATGGAGAGCAGCAGCCAGATCGAGCGTCGCCAGCCGCCAGGGCAGCCACGGCCGGATCTGGCGTCGCCAGCTGCTAGGGTAGCCATGCGGGGTCCCAGTCTACTGGAGTTCGATTGGCCACCCAACCAGAACGCCGGCACGACGCCAACCCCATAGCACGCCATAGGAGCAGAGGGGCCTCGCTCGGGACCGCCGTCCCAAATCCGAAGCCCTCCGAAGCGGCCGGAGCAGCGAAGGCCCCGCCACCGCAGTCCCCAGCTGCGCCATGGGCCTTGCCTGATGCCAGCCTCATGCGGTGGCGAGGGAGAGGAGAGGGGTGGGGTTCTACACTGGCGGGAGCCCTGCCCCCCAAGTCACCACATGGGGCGGCGTAGGGGAGGTGGAGGGGGAGAGCTGGTTAGTTCTTCGCCAATGAGCCCCCCCAAAGCTTATTGAAGGCCCAAGACCCGGAAGCAACTTAGAGCCCAAAGGGATGAGACGCCATATGTTTAACTTGTTATGTAAGGCAAGTGTTGTTAGAAATCGAGCTGGTCACATTGTGTGAGCCGCCCGAGACTCTGTAAGCCGCCTAGCCTCAACCTGTGTATATAAAGGTGAGACCCGGCGGCGGGTTAACTCAAGAAACAACAGATCGAGAACTTGGTCAAGCGTATTCGCTCCTTGGTAATTGAAACCCAAGCAATACAACGTAAAGTAGGAGTAGGCTTTTACCTCGTTGAGAGGGGCCGAAACCGGGTAAAAACTCTCTGTGTCCTTTATCCCGTTTTAACCCCTTCAAGCTAACCTAGCGGCGATGGCTCCACACCTAAGTCCTCTTGCTAGGGCATTTGCCGTGTTAAGTGCACGACAGTTGGCGCCCACCGTGGGTCCAGCGCACGGTGGTTTCGAGTTCTTAAAGGGCAACTTCGCAGGGATCAAGGGATACGCTGTGGGTCGGATGACTAAGAGTCGCCGCGGCAATCTCTACATCGACGACGCGGGCTGGGCCCCCAAGGCCGGCTCAATCGAGTATGGGTACTGGGTCCTCTTCGGCGGAATTCATGTCTTCATCAGCAAGATCGGCGAGTCGAAAGCTGAGCCGGACACCTGCACCAACATCGTCAAGATGGCTCAGCACGCGCGACCCGCCAAGATTCAAGCTGCCTCGAAGCGTGTCTTTGTTGGCTTTACTCAAGGAGTGGATCTCGAGGGAGGATCTGCGTCCGGTGGAGAGACGGCCGTCTACTCAGGCGATGAGTCTTCAACCGGCAAGACCAATTCCATGTATCAAGTGCAGGATGATAGGCTTGGGGGTTGTTTCGATGGCGACAATATTTCGGACCCCTATGAGCCGCCAAACCGGGTTGCGATCTTCATGGCCGGTATGCAGCCGGTGCAGAATTCTTCAACTGCGGTAGCAATGATCTCTGGTTCAGCAACTGCTACGGCAGCCGGGGCAGGAGGCCCTGTGCGCCCGCCGGCTCAAGTGTTATTTGAACTGTTGGAGGCCCTGGCAACGTTGCTGATGGTGGAAGTAACCCCGGTGAACCAAGCGCAACATAAGTGGACATTGCAAAGTTACGCAACGAGATAGCTCAGGCTAAGGAGGATCTTAATGCTGAGAACACCCGGATGACAATGGAACGAGCCTCCTTGGAGAGGGAAGCACATCAGATTCAAGCAGAAAATTTTCGCTTAAGCTTGGACCAGAATGCATCAAACGCTGTCTTTAACAGAAGGCACCAGAGCCGTTTGAAAGAACATGTGGTGCCCCCATGTTTGGTTTTGGTAATTGATGACAATCTCTATGGACTAATGGTTGCCTTGAGTTATGCTTGAAGGTTTTGTCCATAGGCCTTTCTTGAAGTCCATGTGTTGGTTTCAAGGAGTTTATGAGTTGACCAAGGTGTTATTAAGGAATTATCCAAAGATTGGTCATGTGAGTGTTGAGATTATTGCAAGCATGTCTTGAAGAATAAGATTGTGTGATCATTCATGTCCACCTTCAAGACATCATCCAAATGAAGAGAGTTGGAAAGATTCAACACAGAAAGCACACAAGATGTACCGAGGGATCAAGTGATCCCATGGTATGGTAAGCATTGTCCATTACGCTTTGTGTGCTAACCCATGGTCTTTGTGAGAGTTCTTTGTGGGGTTAGGTTACGGTGTGCAAGTTCAAGTGATGTATCACGAAGAGATCAAGTGCTTGAAGCTAGCCGTCCATTGTGGTGACAATGGACTTGTGAAGATGAGCGGAAGAGTGGCTCACCCATAGTGGAGTATGGGGGAGCAATCAACTAGTCTTCATCGAGCCAACGCAATCAAGAAAGGTGGTCCATCTTGAGGAGGAGTAGATCGTCATCATCTAGCTCAAGTGGATTTTGTGCAAGGCAAAGGTTTGCCCTTGATAGGTTTTCTATTTTACCGGTATCATGGTAGTTGTGGGAGACCGAGTTATAGGATCGATTGCCGTACTATCAAGGGGGGCTCTCGATGAGTTGCTTGATCATATCGTTCGTAGAGAGCTCAAACCATTGCAGCCTTGCATCATCTTTATTGGTTCTTGTTGGTTCTTCTCCTTGTGAGTTTTGGAGCTTTTGGTCATTTTTATGACAAGCTCGAGTTCATCGAAAACGAAGTTCACATGCGTCTTCTATGATGTTTTCGATGTCGGAGGGTATGCCGGTTCTTCTCTGTTGGAGGTTTCACTCCTTTGCTTGTTAGGCATACCTCCCCTGCCTCTTCTTACTATATCCAGTCTATGTTTTGATGCTACTCGTTGTCTTGTATCCAACAAGCTTGAGTTTGCTCAATTCGGAGCTTATTTGCAGAAGTTATGGCAGTTCTGGTTTTATTGTTACCCTCTGTTGTCTTCTCTGCAAAATGAAGGACTCCTAGTGTTGTTTATCTAGGGCATGCGGTAGTACTGCTCTCTGGAGCGGTAGTACCGCAGGCCCTTGCGGTAGTACCGCTCTGTGGGAGCGGTAGTACCGTGGCCTCAGGCCAGGCGCAGCTGCTCGAGCGGTAGTAGGGGCGGATGTAATTTTTTACATCCGCGCCCTACGCGGTAGTACCGCGCCGCGGGCGCGGTAGTACCGTGGGCTCTAGCCAGGCGTAGCAGCATGAGCGGAAGTAGGGGCGGATGTAATTTTTACATCCACGCCCTACGCGGTAGTACCGCTCTTTGTGTGCGGTAGTACCGTGCCGGAGTTTTGCACAGGTTCTCCTTAGCGGAAGTAGGTACGGAAGTAATTTTTTACTTCCGTGCTTTCTCTGCGCCTAGTGTTGCCTGCCTTACGGTAGTACCATAGGGGCGCGCGGTAGTACCGCTCCGGCGATTCTACCGCTCGTTGCCCTGTGCAACAGGCCTTCATCTGGCCAGTGCTGCACATGCGGTAGTACCGCAGCCGACCGCGGTAGTACCGCAGCTCCGTGCGGTAGTACCCCGTCGTGCAGGCTGAGTGAGGGGATAACGGTTGGTTTTTCTCCCCACCTATAAAAGGGGGTCTTCTTCCCCATTGAGAAATATCTTTTTGAGCTTGTGTTCTTCCCCCATTGTTGACCTTCTTCGAGCTTGCTAACTCTCAATCCCTCCATGGATTCTTGCTAGTTTTTGAGGGAAAAGAGAGAGGAGATCTAGATCCACATTTCCACCAATCACTTTCTCCTCTATGTGAGGGGAACCCCTTGGATCTAGTTCTTGGAGTTCTTGGTGTTCTCCTTCTTGTTCTTCCTCTCATTTTCCTCCCTAGCATTAGTTGCTTCGGTGGGATTTGAGAGAGAAGGACTTGGGCACTCCGTGTGCCCTTGCCATTGCATTTGGTGCATCGGTTTGAGTTCTGCACGGTGATACGTGGAAGTTACAAGTTGAGAAGCTTATTACTCTTGGGTGCTTGGTGCCCTTGAGCTTGTTCCTCTTGGGTGCTTGGGCGCCCTAGACGGTTGGTGGTGTTCGGAGCTCAATCATTGTGGTGTAAAGCTCCGGGCAAGCGTCGGGGTCTCCAATTAGGTTGTGGAGATCGCCCCGAGCAATTTGACAGGTACCGGTGACCGCCCCCAAGGGTTGCCAAAGTGTACGGGTTCGGTGACCACCCCCAAGGGTCGCCATTTGTGCGGGTTCGGTGACCGCCCTCAAGGGTCCCTTAGTGGAATCACGGCATCTTGCATTGTGCGAGGGCGTGAGGAGATTACGGTGGCCCTAGTGGCTTCTTGGGGAGCATTGTGCCTCCACACCGCTCCAAATGGAGATTAGCATCCGCAAGGGTGTGAACTTCGGGATACATCATCGTCTCCGCGTGCCTCGGTTATCTCTTACCCGAGCCCCTTTACTTATGCACTTTACTTTGTGATAGCCATATTGTTCTTTGTCATATATCTTGCTATCACATAGTTGCTTATCTTGCTTAGCATAAGTTGTTGGTGCACATAGGTGAGCCTAGTTGTTGTAGATTTTGTGCTTGACAAATTAACCGCTAGGTTTATTCCGCATTTGTTCAAGCCTGAACCGTAATTATTTTAAAGCGCCTATTCACCCCCCCTCTAGGCGACATCCTCGATCTTTCAATTGGTATTAGAGCCTCGTCTCTCTTTGTCGGGCTTAACCGCCTAGAGAGTAAAGATGTCGACTAGAGGCTTAGGTTTCTCTGACACTCTTAGTTTTGATGGCACAAATTTTGATGTTTGGGTAATTCGCATGCTTAACCTCTTTAGGGTCATGGACCCAAATTTAGAGCGAATTGTAGATATGGGTTTTCTCCTCCAAAGGATCCCCAAAGATTATCTTTAGAGGATGAGAAAAACTCTTATCTCAATGCTCAAGCTTCTAATGTGCTTTTCGATGCTTTGAGCAATGTAGTTTTATTTCAACTCATGCCGTTCCGGGATGCTCATGAGTTATGGACAAAGCTTCAAGATAAATATGGTGTGTCCAAGATTTGTGGGGATGATTGTTCTCCCTCCACCTCCAGTCGTATAGTCTTCTCAACTTCTTCTACTTCACCTACATGTGGTTTGCCACAAGGTAATGATATGGTGAGTAGTGTTGGTCATAGCAATGATGATATTATGCTTATTGTGGATGATCCTTCATCACTATATTATTGCAATGCTCCTTCTTTGGGCTTTAACACTTCGAGCACTCCAAATGTTTCACATGCTTGTGTTGATAGTCCTTGCATATCATGTAGAAATTGCTTGACTAAATCTCATGATGATATGCTTGCTATGTCTTGTTGCCATGATAAAAATGCATCTATTTCCTCGAATTGTTGTGCTAACAATGTAGAGGAAACCAAACACTCCATGGAACAAGATGTGGTGTTTAAAGGTGCCTCAAGGGATCCTACATCATCATCTATTGCTTTTTGCCTTATGGCTAAGGCGTCAAAGGTATCTCCTACTTTGTAGCCCAATATGTCTATTGATGATGATGTTGATGTTAATGATGATGAGGATAATGATGAAGATAATGATAATGTTGCCTCCTTAAAAATTAAGGGGGAAATGATTTTTAAAGCTCTTCATAAAAATAAAATTGCTCGTTCCAACTTCATGGAAATAATGTCCATTGCCATTGATGGCAAGAAATACATTGAGGAGTTGGAATCTCATCTAGAGGAGCATGAGGCCACCATTGAGAAAATGGAAGCTCATGGGCGTGATTACGCAAATGAGATCGCGGAGCTATCTCAAGCTCTTGAACATGAACAAACCACCTCCGAATCTCTTGAGGAGACTTTTGCTCTAGAATTATCTAGAGTGAGGGAATCTCATGATAGAGCTCTTGAGGTGGCCAATGATTTCAAAACTAAAAATGCTAAGCTTGAAGTTTCTCATGCTAGACTCCTTGAGGATTTTGAGCACCTCGAAAATGGCTCAAGGGTCATCAAGGGTGAGCTCATCAAACTCACCGAGTCTCATGCCCAACTTGAAGCTTCTTATTTAAAAGAGCTTGCCAAGTTGTCCTCTCCTATTGTTGTAAATGATGATGCTTGTGCTACTAACTCTATTACTTGTGAAGCATCCATTTGAAGGAGAATGTTGAGCTACGGGCTCAACTTGAGGTGCTATCTTGCAATTATGGGAAATTGGAAGAAAGTCATGAAAAGCTCTCAAGCTCTCATGATGATCTTCTAGTATCCCATAGTGTGCTAAAGATAGCTCATGAGGCCATGGTTGCTAAGGTAACATCTAGTGAGCCTCATGTGGATACTAGCACTACATCTAGTCAAAATAGTATATTGCCATGTGCTAGTCCTTGTAATTCATCTACTCACAATGTTGGTACATCTTGTGATGAATTGCTTTCCTTGCCTTGTTGCTTTAACGATGAAGCTTATACTTCCTCTAGTACTTGTGTTGAGACTAACCATGTAGAGGAAATTAAAGAGCTCAAGGCCCAAGTCACTTCTTTGAAGAAAGACTTGGAAAAGTGTCATGAAGGAAAATCTGCACTCAACAATATCTTGAGTGTGCAAAAATCCCCCAATGACAAAGGTGGACTTGGATTCAACTCCAATAAGAAGAAGAAGTCCAAGATGAACAAAAAGAAGGGCCAAGAACAAGTCAAGAATTCGGCCAGGATTGTTTGCTTCAAGTGCAAAGTAGAAGGGCATCATGTTAAATCTTGCCCATTGAAGAAGAAGGTCATTAGTGTCAAGCAACAAGGGAAGAGGGCACAAGTTCAATATCATGCTCAACCTCAAGTTGAAGAAAGGCCACTTCCCAAGAAGACTCAAGCTAATGCTTCTCTTGTGGAAAAATCAAGAGAGAAGAAAGTGAAGAGTACACGTTGCTACTTATGTCGTGAGAAAGGTCACGTCGCTTCTTCATGCACTAGTGGTAACTTATCCAACCCAATTATTATTGATGATATCTATTCTCTTGGGAAGGATAAGGTTGGCAATGTGTTTGCCAAGTTTGTTGGTACTCAAAGTGGTGTCAAGCAAAGAACCATTTGGGTAGCCAAACCTATTGTGACTAACCTCTTAGGACCCAACTTGGTTGGGGACCAACAAGCTCAAACTTGATCAATAGGTGTTGTTGGAGGGCACTGGAGACTTGGCTACATTATGAAGAATTAAGGGGACTTCATCATTCTCTTTGTCTCAAGCCAAGTCAATTGGATTATCAAGTTTCTATCTTATATCCAATGTGCCTCCTTGCGGTAACTTGTACTTAAATTGTTTACCTTGAAAGTTACTTGCCCCCTTGCATGTTTTGGTTTTGTTCCTTGCATGTGTTTGTATATGTTGCGCTTCCAACTTGCTTATCTTGAGCAATCAAGTATGTGTGTGTTGGTTTGCACATCATGTACATGTGCTTCGTGCGTTGAGCCTTTTTGCTTCCTGTTTGTATCCTAGTTGGCTCGTGTGAGAGATCAATGGAACATCCCATTTTGGGGGAGTGATGTGCTTTGTGCACCTCACAATCCTATAAATGTGTGTACATGAGGAATACCATCTAGGATTGATATTACAAGATTATCTAGTCGCTAGGTAGTACCGCAGGCCTTTGCGGTAGTACCGCTCTGTGGGAGCGGTAGTACCGTGGCCTCAGGCCAGGCGCAGTTGCTCGAGCGGTAGTAGGGGCGGATGTAATTTTTTTACATCCGCGCCCTACGCGGTAGTACCGCGCCGCGGGCGCGGTAGTACCGTGGGCTCTGGCCAGGCGTAGCAGCATGAGCGGAAGTAGGGGCGGATGTAATTTTTTACATCCGCGCCCTACGCGGTAGTACCGCTCTTCGTGTGCGGTAGTACCGTGCCGGAGTTTTGCGCAGGTTCTCCTCAGCGGAAGTAGGTACAGAAGTAATTTTTTACTTCCGTGCTTTCTCTGCGCCTAGTGTTGCCTGCCTTACGGTAGTACCGTAGGGGCGCGCGGTAGTACCGCTCTGGCGATTCTACCGCTCGTTGCCCCATGCAACAGGCCTTCATCTGGCCAGTGCTGCACATGCGGTAGTACCACAACCTGCAGCGGTAGTACCGCAGCCGACCGCGGTAGTACCGCAGCTCCGTGCGGTAGTACCGCGTCGTGCGGGCTGAGTGAGGGGATAACGGTTGGTTTTTCTCCCCACCTATAAAAGGGGTCTTCTTCCCCATTGAGAAATATCTTTTTGAGCTCGTGTTCTTCCCCCATTGTTGACCTTCTTCAAGCTTGCTAACTCTCAATCCCTCCATGGATTCTTGCTAGTTTTTGAGGGAAAAGAGAGAGGAGATCTAGATCCACATTTCCACCAATCACTTTCTCCTCTATGTGAGGGGAACCCCTTGGATCTAGTTCTTGGAGTTCTTGGTGTTCTCCTTCTTGTTCTTCCTCTCATTTTCCTCCCTAGCATTAGTTGCTTCGGTGGGATTTGAGAGAGAAGGACCTGGGCACTCCGTGTGCCCTTGCCATTGCATTTGGTGCATCGGTTTGAGTTCTCCACGGTGATACGTGGAAGTTACAAGTTGAGAAGCTTATTACTCTTGGGTGCTTGGTGCCCTTGAGCTTGTTCCTCTTGGGTGCTTGGGCTCCCTAGACGGTTGGTGGTGTTCGGAGCTCAATCATTGTGGTGTAAAGCTCCGGGCAAGCGTCGGGGTCTCCAATTAGGTTGTGGAGATCGCCCCGAGCAATTTGACGGGTACCGGTGACCGCCCCCAAGGGTTGCCAAAGTGTACGGGTTCGGTGACCGCCCCCAAGGGTCGCCATTTGTACGGGTTCGGTGACCGCCCTCAAGGGTCCCTTAGTGGAATCACGGCATCTTGCATTGTGCGAGGGCGTGAGGAGATTACGGTGGCCCTAGTGGCTTCTTGGGGAGCATTGTGCCTCCACACCGCTCCAAACGGAGATTAGCATCTACAAGGGTGTGAACTTCGGGATACATCATCGTCTCCGTGTGCCTCAGTTATCTCTTACCCGAGCCCCTTTACTTATGCACTTTACTTTGTGATAGCCATATTGTTCTTTGTCATATATCTTGCTATCACATAGTTGCTTATCTTGCTTAGCATAAGTTGTTGGTGCACATAGGTGAGCCTAGTTGTTGTAGGTTTTGTGCTTGACAAATTAACCGCTAGGTTTATTCCGCATTTGTTCAAGCCTAAACCGTAATTATTTTAAAGCGCCTATTCACCCCCCCTCTAGGCGACATCCTCGATCTTTCACCGTTTACCTCCAGTGTACGATGCAAGAAACCTTTTCAACACGCTTGGGGTAGGAACCAGTAACCCGCCCATGGTGGATCGGGCTGTTGAGGCGCCGGCAGCTGGAGGACCCGTTCAGCCACGTGCTGCAGACCCCCCACGTTTAAACCTGACCCCTCCTCAGCATGTTCCAATGCCACCGGGTCATTATTCTAACCCTCTGGACAATATGATCGCCACGGCTACCCGATTAGCGGATCTCCCTGTTCAAGATGAGTCACCAGCTGTGATGGAGATACGGCAAGTCGGAGAGCTTCTTCAAACAGCGGTGGCTCAACAGGCGGCTTATTCATACAATCATGAATGGATTCATTCGACCCCACACCCAAGCCGGAGTTATAGCAGGCACATTGATTCGCCAGCAGTGTCGAGCAGTGAACGGCACCATAACCAGCCTCATAGGCCTGTCCCGCCGCGCTCTAGTAATGATGCTCAGGCTTTGGTGGACCAGGGCAGAGTGTGGCATGAGGCTGAGTTGGCGGTTCAGCAACAATCTCCGGCTTACCCATCGACGTCTCTGGAGGCAGGTGTGACCTCCAGAACTCTTGGCCTGCCATGTTTAGTGCCGGCTCTATGTTACGAGCGTTTGCCTAAGGATTTCAAGGGCCCTCGCAAGGTGCCTTATTACATGGGGATCAACCCCCAGAAGCTTGGATTAAGAGTTATGAGATGGCTATGGAGGTGCTGGATTTTAGTGATGTTGCATGTGCTAAGTACTTCACCATGATGTTGGATGGGCCAACACGTACTTGGCTAAAAGGATTTCCCCCTAACTCCATCAGGTCATGGGCTGAGCTGAAGGCGCGCTTCATTCAAAATTTTAAAGACACGTGCAAGCAACCTATGTCGATTCTAGACTTAGACTCTTGTGTCCAGGGAGAAGGCGAGTCAACAACCAATTGGGTGTGCCGGATCTCAGCCGTTATTCATTCATCAGACATTATCAACGATGGTTCAACCGTCCTGATGTTGGAAAAGAATTGTCATTTTCTTCCTCTTAAGCAGAAGCTGGGGCGGCTTAAGCGCAACTGCAATGATATGGGGGAGCTCATGGCGGCTCTCGTCAAATATGCCGACTCTGATAGTACTAAAGACCTTGAGTATTACGTGGAGAAGGCTGTCAAAGAGAACAAGAGTGGCAATGCAAAGGGACAACATAATACAGCGAGTCAAGGTGGCAATGGTAATCGCAAGGCCGACAATGGTTTGGACTTTGTAGCTAACACCAATGCGCAGAACAATAATCAACATCGTAAGGGGAAAGCATCAATGCCCCGGTTTGGAGGGATGAAGTTCAATCTTGAGGCCAGGATGAATCAACCTTGCCCAAAGCACGGTACACAACAGAAGCCGACCAGTCATCTATGGAAGGATTGCTTCATCATGAGGGAGTATAGAAATTCTATTTTTTTCCAGAATAATCATGGACCGCATGGCGGCTTAGGATCCGCCTCTCACGAACCTGGCTTTGGAGGTGGCAGTTCAAGCTCTGGTTTTCAGGGCCAAGGCAATCAAGGTGGCTTTAGTCAGCAGTCCGGTTAAGGGAATCAGCAGCAGCATTCTGGTTATCAGAGCAATCCAAAGTAGCTGAATAGTGGTCAATATCATGTGTTCACAATGAGTCTGTGCAAACGAGATCAGAAAATCCATAAGCAGGCGGTGAATTTGGTTGAGGCGGTGATCCCACGGTATTTAAGGTGGTCTAAGCAGCGTATGATATGGAGCCGTGAGGATCACCTGCCCCAGGTTGACAATCCGGGTCAATTGGCATTGGTGGTTGCTCCTCAGGTAGGAGGGTACAAGCTTACAAAGGTGCTCATGGATGGAGGTAGTAGTATCAATATCCTTTACTATGATAGTTTTTGACATATGAATTTGACTGACAAGGATCTTAAGACATCTGCTACTATTTTTCATAGGGTGGTGCCTGGTAAGTCGGCATATCCGGTGGGTAAGATAACCATGGAAGTGGCCTTTGGCAATGACCATGATTCTAGAGCTGAAAAATTGACCTTTGAGGTGGTCAAGATCAAAAGTCCGTATCACGCTTTGTTCGGGCGGCCGACTTATGCCAAATTTATGGAATAGCCTTGTTATGTTTATTTGTAGCTTAAAATGCCAGGTCATAAAGGCACCATCATGGTCCATGGTGATAGGAAGATCGCTCTGGATTGTGAAGAAGGCGATGCTGCGTATGACCCCCTTGAGGATTGTGCCACAGAGGAGTTGAAGTTTTACAAAGATAATGTTGACCCAGCAGATATGACCCCCTTGAAGAAGTCAACTACAGAGCATGACCCCTTGTTTAAATTTAAGTCGGTAGATGACACTACGTTGGTTGACTTTGTTCCTGGCGACTCATCCAAGCAGTTCAACATCGGTGCTAATATGGATCCGAAATAGGAAAGCGCACTCATCGAGTTCATCCGTGAGAACCGGGACATCTTTGCATGGAAACCTTCAGACATGCCAGGTGTATCGAGGGAACTCGCTAAGCACACTCTCAATATTGATCACAATTTTAAGCCGGTCAAACAATTCCTTCGTCGTTTCAATGAAGAGAGGCGTAAGGCCATTGGTGAAGAAGTGGCTCGGCTCTTGGCGGTTGGGTTCATCATTGAAGTTTTCCATCCTGAGTGGTTGGCTAACCCGGTGCTAGTGCTTAAGAAAAATGGAACTTGGCATTTGTGTGTGGATTATATAGATCTTAATAAGGCCTGTCCGGCTAACCCTTTTGCTCTCCCTCGTATCGATCAGATTATTGATGCTACGGCGGGTTGTGAGCGTTTGAGTTTATCATAAGATCAAGATGGTAGTTAAGGACCAAGAGAAGACAACTTTCATCACTCCCTTTCGAGCCTTCTGCTGTGTTACTATGCCTTTTGGGCTCAAGAGTGCCCATGCGACTTATCAGCGGTGTGTTCAGAATTGCCTCCATAACCAGATTGGGTGCAATGTTCATGCCTATGTGGATGATATTGTTATGAAATCCAGGTAGAAAGAGACCTTGGTAGATGATTTGAAAGAGATCTTCGACAATCTCTGGGTCTATAAGATGATGCTTAACCCGGCCAAGTGTGTCTTTGGCGTACCAGCAGGCAAACTATTGGGTTTCTTGGTTTCTGAGAGAGGCATTGAGGCTAACCCGGAGAAAATCAAGGCTATCACATCTTTGGCTAAGACGACATGTATAAATGACGTCCAGCATTTGGCAGGTCGTATTGTGGCTTTGAGCCGGTTTATAAGCCATCTGGGTGAAAAGGCCATTCCTCTTTATTAGATGATGAAGAAGACATATCACTTTGTTTGGAGTGATGCTGCCAATGAGGCGTTTGAGGCGCTTAAGAGACAACTGACTGAACCGCTAGTTCTTGCAGCTCCTATTGAGAAGGAGCCCTTGCTTTTATTCATGGCTGCTAACAACAGAGATGTCAATGTGGCAATCGTGGTGGAAAGGAAAGAGCCAAGCAAGGAGTATCCGGTTCAAATGCCGGTTTATTATGTCAGTGAGGTGCTCATTGAATCTAAGCAGAGATACCCACATTGGCAGAAACTGGTTTATGGCGTGTTCATGGCTAGCCATAAGTTGAAACACTATTTCCTTGGTCATCCCATCACTGTGGTTGGTTCTGCTCCCTTAGGGAATATTATTCAAAATAGAGAAGCCACATGTCGGGTAGCGAAGTGGGCCATTGAGCTTGGACCCCATGGTTTGAAGTATATGCCTCAGACAACTATCAAGTCTCAAGGACTTGTGGATTTCATCAATGATTGGACAGAACTGCAGATGCCTGAGGAAAAGCCGGATAGCACGTATTGGACTATTCATTTTGATGGATCCAGACAATTTGAAGGCTCGGGGGCTGGAGTTATTTTGAATTCCCCATGAGGTGATAGATTTTGTTATGTTTTAAGATTGATGTTCCCTTGTACTAACAATGCAGCCGAGAATGAAGCCTTGCTCCATGGTCTTCGGATGGCTAAAGAGACGAATCTAAGCCGGGTAAGGTGTTTTGGTGACTCAGACTTGGTGGCTCAGTAAATTTCAGGAACTTGGGATTCAAAGGATCCACTCATGGCGGCTTATCGCCAAGAGGTTGATTCTATTGCTAGTCATTTCAAGGGTTATCAAGTGGAGCATGTTGATCGTAGGAAAAATGAGGCTGCTGATGCTTTAAGCCAGCTAGGGTCCTAGCGTAAGCCAGTGCCCCCTAATGTTTTCCTCGATATTTTACATAATCCTTCGGTAAAATTGCCTACGGAGGAAGATCTTGCAATTCCTGACCCGGAGGCAGTTGGTGGCGGCTCTCCATGCTGTTCCTGATTGGACTGTTCCATATCTGGCTTATATGACCCGGGGTGAGTTATCTAATGATGAAACTTTGGCCAGACAAATAACCCGAAGGTCTAAGTCGATGACTATTGTCAATGGTGAGTTACACATATGCAGTGTTACAGGTGTGTTTCAACGATGCATCTCTCCTGAGGAGGGCCATGGAATTCTAAGGGAGATTCATGAAGGAGATTGCGGGCATCATGCCGGTTCTAAGTCTCTCGTGGCTAAGGCTTTTCGTCATGGGTTTTATTGGCTGACGGCTCATGCTGATGTAGATGATTTGATCAGTAAATGTGATGGCTGTCAGAAATTTTCAAGATGAGCTCATGTGCCGGCTCAAGAATTTAGGATGATTCCAATTACTTGGCCGTTTGTAGTCTTGAGGCTGGATATGGTTGGGCATTTTAAAAGGTCCAAGGACAAAAAGACTCACCTCCTGGTGGCTGTTGACAAGTTTACAAAGTGGGTTGAAGCTGAGCCGGTCAACAAATGTGTTGCAGCGATGGCGGTTCAATTCATTAAGAAAGTGATCTTTCATTTTGGATACCTTCATAGTATCATCACTGATAATGGTACTAATTTGTCTAATGGTGCAATGAAAGAATTCTGTCGACAAGAACATAGTCGCCTTGATGTGTCGTCCGTAGCTCACCCCCAGTCTAATGGTCAAGCTGAAAGAACCAATCAGGTTGAGAGGTATCATGCCCAGGCTTATGGTCCCTTAGCAGAAGACGCCGGGTTGTTGGGTGGAAGAGTTGCCCTCAGTGCTATGGAGTATCAATACTACCCTCAAAAGATCTACGAGTTACACGCCTTTCTTCATGGTTTATGGTTGAGAGGCGGTTCTCCCTAGTGACATTCATCATGACTCGCTCCGTGTGGCGGCTTATGTTGAAGCTGATAATTGAAAAGCATGTCAGGATGCTCTTGACCTTTTTGATGAGGAGCGTGACCTTGCGGTGGCTCATTCGGCAATTTACCAGCAAGATCTGTGTCGTTATCACAACCTTCGGGTTATATCCCTGACCTTTCAAGAAGGAGATCTGGTGCTCCGGTTCATCCAGGATCAAACTGACATGCACAAATTATCCCCACCTTGGGAAGGGCCTTTTGTGGTCAGCAAAAATCTGAACAACGGGTCATATTACCTCATTGATGTTCGATAGCACAAGGACTCACGCAAGTCTGAGGAGGAGACCCGCCGACCGTGGAACATTGCTCATCTTCGACCTTATTACACCTGAGCCACCGGCTCTTATGATGTACATACTTCTACCAATGCATATATTATGATTAGTATAATAAGGCCGGCATCCCTGATAATTCAGGGCCTTTGTCATTTCATTTCCGAGAATCTGAGTCTTTATTGTCAATTCATAAGGTCACTTGGGGGCTTCCTGCTCAATGAGCATAGCTATGACCACCCTCTTGATCTGCTTGAACGCCTTGTTACAAAATAACCGGGGGGCTTCCTGCTCATTGAGCATAGCTTTGAATACCCTTTGATCCGGCTTATATGCCTGATTATAGACAACTTGGGGTTTTATGCCTAAGTTCAAGGTTACCAAAGAGAATTTGTTACAATGTATAGTTCAAACATAGGTAACCTGCCTTGATGATTTGTAAATATTACTTGGGGGCTCCCTGTTAATGAACAAAGCTTTGTTGTCCCTTGTAATAGGCTTGGACGCCAGGTGTATTCACCAAAAATCCGGGTTATCCTGCCTTTGTATGCTTGCCACTCCGACCAGGTAATGCTGGATGACTCGTCGTACTCTTGACAGTCAATCTTGTAAAGACCCTGAACTTGTCAAACTTAAAACAATGATTGGTCATGTGAGTCCCGACTTACAGGTTTGAATTAAGGATTAACTCAGTGGTTGTGCGGCCCTTGAATATCACTTGTTATTGAGGCTTGGCAGCCTATGAAGTCCTTGTCTTTCCTGTTTTGTTCTTGCTTCGAACATTTTTTGCAGTTCATCTTGTTTGTACCATATTGATATATGGTTTAAAATTGATTAGGGCCATGTCGCCTTTATCCTTATGATTCATATTGGAATATATCCAGAGTTTTGATAACCCGACCTGGCTTTGGCCGATAATTCACCAGTATATGTTGATTATGTGCTTGGAGTTCTGCGATCTAAGTCTTTGGGAGGCTACCCTTCCTGCATATGGCATGTTAAGCCGGCAGTATGAAGAATTATCACATGTATGATATTTACTTGTTATGAATATATGAGGTTTTGATAATCTCACCCTGGTTATAGACTATGCAGTCACCGGCGGGTTTTTTGTGGGGTGTTATGATCCGCCCTGGGGTAAACCGCCAGGGCATTTGTTATCTGCTTGTATGCAGGAAATATGATAAACATGGTTTACAAATGGATGCCATTATAAGCATAAGTGGCAGATCTTCAAAAACATCAGATCCATGGCTCAAAAGTGATATGCAAGTAAACATGCATGATGGCATGACAGATCAATGTTTTAACTAGCCTATTACAAGGCCATCGGTGAGCCCAAATGATTCAAAGTTTTTCAACAAAACATAGCGCTGTGAGAGCCGCCTTCAGATCAGTTGTGCTATTGCTAGATGGATGAATCCTGGTTAGCCTACGCTGGTTCTTCGCCTCCATCTGTTGGCTAGAAATCAGGTGTTTTCTAGTTGATGCCCGTTAAAGCTTGGAATTCAGCTTCATCGTCAATGAGTTCAGAAGGGTCAACTTCAGGGGCAAAAGTATGCTTACATGCTGGCGGGATCAGATCGATAGCTTCATAAACTGGAGCCTTCTCTCTTGAGTTCTCTGCTATATAAGCCGCCTGATATCGTGAGAGGTCAGTTTCTTCGGCCAATTTGGTGGCTAATGGGTGCACCTCCCTCGCGCATACGGCAAAGTCATCTGCAGTGAAGGGTGTCCCGTCTTCTTTATAGCTTGGGTAGCCACTGGCTATCTCCGCCTGGTCTAGCTCAGGTTGCCATGCTTTTCCACGGCTTAAGGCAGTAATGGCACTGGCTCTGGCGGATGATCATTTGATTTCTGCAATTCTTTGTGGCAAGACAGACAATTGATTCAATACATCTTTGATCAGTGAAGGGGGCTCCTTGGTGTGAGTAATGGCAGCGATTGTGCTTTGGGTGCCTGCATATAACTGTTCCACCATGGTGTAAGCCGCCTTCAGCTTGACAAGCATGTCTTACCCAAAATTGGCACTCCTGGGACCTGTAATGTAAAAGCATAAGCAGTTAAGTCGCCAGGCGGGTAAAACCGTGTGCTTTGGAATTAATTGAGATACTTCAAGTTTCTTACCAAAGTTAGCACTGGTCATTTGTGAAATATGACGCTTTAAATTGGACAGTGCTGTGGTGACCTCTTTCAAAGTGTCTTCAACAGGCTCTACCCTTTGCATTAAAGCAGCTTTTTCTTCATCCCAGGCTTTCTTATCAGCAGCAAAAGCGGATTTCAGCTTCTTTGATTTATCAAGGCTGAACTTAAATTTGGCTTTGGCCTTCCGGGTCTCTGATTCTTGGTGTTCAAGCCTTTTCTTCAAATTGTTGGAGGTTTCTTGCATAGACAAGGTTCAAACAAGTCATGTTAATATATACAAGTCCCAAGCCCTTTGCAAGAAACATCACTTAGCACTTGGGGGCTAATGTGTGTGGAAGCTCTCTTTTGGTTATGCCATGAACCGGTTCAACTTTGTCAAGTTAAGCCAGCCCATGGGGGCTAGGTTTTGGAATTCTTTCACATATTGAGAATGAACCGGTTCAACTTTGTCAAGTTAAGCCGGCCCATGAGGTCTAGGTGTTGGAATTCTTTCACATATTGAGAGTGAACCGCTCAGCATTGTCACGTTGAGCCGACCCATGAGTGCTAGGACTCGGAAGTTTTCTATTCTAGTAATGAGAATGAGCCAGCTACACTTTGCCGAGATAAGCCGGCTCATGGGGGCTAAGATTTGAGGCTTTTTTAAGTCTCTACTAAATATAGTCTTCGCCTTACTCTGTTAAATCTATCGTATGTCTAAGACTTAGGGGCTGGAAGATATATATTAATAAAGGAAGTAGCGGTTTGTACCTCATATTTTTGGTGCATCTGCTTGATGATGCCCATCTCAAGATCACGACTGGTATGAACTTGTATAAGATAGCCAGAGAGGAGTTCGCTGACGCCCAACTGAGAATATTTGGACAGATCAAATTTGATCTTCCGCTTCTGGACAAGTTCCTCCTGGGCAGTATGCTTGGTTAGAACTGTGGGATTTCCCGGCTCTATGTAGCTGGTGCCAGTGACAAGAACATCTTCAGTTTCCTCAGCCGGCTTGGCTGGGCTCGGCGGTTCCGCTCCTGAAGAATCAATAGTCATAGGGTCTGCAGGGATCTCTGGTGGTACCTCATCATCAATGTTTTCAGTATTTTGAATTGAAGCTCCAGATTCTGGCGGTTTGTTCTCCGGTTCAGGAACCTGGGGGGTCTTCAGTTGGCTTGACTATTTCGTCTTCTTTCTTGGTTTAGCCTTGCCACTGAAAGAAATAAAAAGGTTAATATGAAGTGTTGGCGAAGTTGAAACGATGAAGTTAAAAATCATTAGCTAGGAGCAGTTTTGAAAGCCAGCAGCTGAGTCCCATTTGAGTCGCCAAAGGAGGAATTCAAGGTTCCCTCATAGTTTGAGTCGGAAGGGTTAAGTGGATGGCGAATAAGACCTGCCTTGGGATAAGAAGAGTTTGAAGTTTGAGGTACCTCTTTCCGACGCTTGCGAGCTGGAGTGTTGGGTAAGCCAGAGGATAACTCTCCGCCCCCATTGTTCCGGGTCTGGCGCCGGGTCTCATACTGATGTTGCTTCAAAACAAAGTTTGGATCCAAGTAAGCTAAAGGGTGTGAAAATCTTACTTTTCGGGTCACACGACGAATTTTATTTCTTGGCAAAGGCTCCAAGTCGGAGGAAATGATAGTTACCTCGTCATCATCCGCCTGGCTGGCCTTCGTATCATCCCGAGGGAGGTCAGTGTTAATAAGATGTACAAAGAATGAGCCAAGGGAATCAAGTTCTACCTCTGACTCATCATCATCATCAAGATCAAAGAGTTATGAGGCATTAGTTTTTTCCTTGTGCTTTTTGGAGGCCTTGGTCTTGGTCCTGGGCTATTTAGCCGCCTTCTCCTTTTCTTGGTATTTCTTTTTCCAGAAGGCAGAGTCGGCCTGTGCAGATCAAAGTGAAAATAAGGGATATGCAGTTTATATAAACAGAACAGTAAAGTGTGGAATTGAACTCTTACAGAAGGAGCCGAGTTAAGAGTGCTAAAAGGGTTCAACCCTGTTTTGCTGCAGCTCTCTAAGGATACCCCAAGCAAGCTCTTGGTCATGTCATTGATGCCTTTGTTATTCAAATGCACTGAGCTGTGGCATAATGGATCCCTGGTGTCACTGGTGTATGTGCACATTAACCCGTGCCAGCGGCTTAAGGGTATAATCCTCCATGCGACCCAACAGCGTGTCAGCATTCTGGGAACGGGGGTCCCCAGACTTGCCTGCCTGCGGCCTGCGGCGTGGCTCAAGGGGCGGCCCAGCACGGCCCATCTTCATCAGCACGAGCTCAAGACCCTCGCGAGGGGCCAAGCCTCGCGGGGTGGACGACAGGAAGCTTCCTCAGGCACGGCCTCGTCAGGCTGGCTCGCGAGGAGGCAGAGAGATCAAGGCGGGATACCTCACGAGGTGCCCATGACACAAGCCATGACGACCAAGGGTGCCAGGCGGGCGCCAGCCCGCGCAGTGTCCTCCTTTCCTCTTTGGTGCAAAGGGAGCAAGCGTAGGCGAGAGCATCAAGCAAAGGCATCCGTTTCGGTGCAACAAGACCAAGACCGTCGCAATGGCAGGAAGGAAGTCATTGTGGAGCCCAAGCCGGCGTCACCACTAGAGCCTTTGACAGGCGAGGACCAACTTTAGTCAGAATAAGTGTACTAGATGTTCCCCTTCAAAATGGCCAATTGTTGGCGCACTTCCCGCTCAATATTTGGGAAGAGGCCCAGGGCCTTTGCCTATAAATAGGACTAGCCACCCACAAGGTAGGAGGAGGATGATCATCTAGAAAACCATTAGGAAGAGTAACTGAACTCCCCCTAGCAGTTTATCACACCAGCCAAGAACAGACCCTCGCGAGGCTGTTCTTCCTTGTATTGTTCATCACCAGCCTAAGAGGCAATCTACCACACCACAAACTAGAGTAGGGTATTACACCACAATGGTGGCCCGAACTAGTATAAACCCTGTGTCTCTTGTGTTGTTCCTTTCATAGCTTAGATCCTAGCAAGGCGGCGAGGTGCAGGTAGGTAGAGGGTGAGATCTCCGCGCGCACCCTAGTGTTCGAACCTAGAGGGTCTGCCAGAACCCGAAATCTGACACATCGGACTAGGTCGACACCAGTCAATCAGTTGGCAAGCAAGGCCCTTATCTTGGAGAAAGTGACTCTATACTTGGCTCGTTCAGCGGTCATGAGCCGGCCTGGAAGGGGATGCACTAGGCTAAGCCGGTCCTTGTGGAAACCCGACAAAGGTTTTCATCAGGTGGAGAAGTGTCTTGGCAGTAAAACCAAGTTTGGTTCCAGTCTTTGGGATGACAGGGGAGGTTGGCTGTAGGGAAAACCACATCTCTGCGACACTGAATAGAAATCCCACCAAGTTCTAGGCTGGGTCCATTTGTGAACTCATTCTGGCGGTTCAAATAAAAATACTCTCTGAAGAGGTCAACACTGGGTTCTTCTTGAAGGTACACTTTGCAAAAAACTTGGAAGTTGCAGATGTTAGACACGGAATTGGGTCCAATGTCTTGAGGATGGAGCTGAAAGAAATGTAGCACATCGCGGAAGAACTTCGATCCAGGTAGGGAGAAGCCCCGGTTCATATGGCCAGCAAATACTATGACCTCATTTTCCTTAGATTGAGGTTTTTCTACGCCTGGTTCTGGGGCACGCCAGTGGATGATCTCTTTGGAAGCTATGATGCCAGTTTCAACATACTCAGTAAGTGTCTGCTCCGTTACAATGGAGGGAGCCCAGTTGCAGGAGGTGACAGTATTGGTCATTTTTGGCCTAAAAAGGATATAACCGCAAATGATAAGCCGCTCGGTTCAGATGAAGAATTATTATGAAAAGTGAAAAAGTACTTTAAGTTGGTAAGGTGTGGCCGGCTCTTGATAACATTGATGAACATTGCCTATTTTAAAAGGATTCAGATTTAAGCCGCCGTGCATCTGGCGGGTTACAGATTGCTATTTAAACCGCCATGGAGAACTAATGGTTATGAGCTTATGAGCAAAATTTTGACAAGTGTTGAACAAACAGGTTTTACAGATCAGTTTTGTTGCTTTCGATCTACAACAGTTCAAAAAAAGAAAATAAATGGTAAACCTAACATTACAGCAGTGGAAGAATTCATGTGCTCAGATGGGATCTTATATAGAGAAGGCGTTTCTTATGATTGAAGGGGGGGGGGGCTAAAACTACTACCGCATAATGTCAGTACCATACTCAGATCAAATTACACGATTTGGGAGAGGAAGATGAAGAACAATGATGAACTTTGACGAACTAGGGCAAACCCTAATGGAGATCTGACACAAGGGAGTCGGAGTACTTACTGATGCTGCTGAAGCAGCATAGGAGCGCGACGATCTCTGGATGCGTTCAGGGTGATGCAGCGGCCGGAGTTGATGATGCTTGAGATGGCAGCAACGGAGCTCGGGCGGTGTAGGACCGGCGCGAGAAGGAAGAAGACACGATGACAGGGGTGGAAAGTGGAAAAGATGACCCCTTGCCCCTATTTATAAAGAGATGGATAAATGGCATGCACGGGAATCAAGGAGACCAAAAAAATGATTATGTGGCTATGTGGACACCTCGATTTTCAGAAGGTATATTAAGATAAAAAAATCCGTTGAGATATCATGGGCTTTGTGCAAAATTAATACGCAATGACGTCATGGCGGGTTAACACAATTATGAAATGTGACATCATGGCGGGTTAAAGTGGAGCGGTAAGGAATTGAGAAGTGAAGATTCTTCTAAGACAAGTGATGTAGATTGATGTGAAAAAGTTCAAATCAACTTGGGGCCTAATGTTGGGGATATAATAACTACTAGTTATGACCCGCCCAGGAGGGGCCGGGTCAAGCTACGGGCGACCCAAGGTGAAGAAGCCAAAGATGTGAAGATGGCAGTTCATAAAGCAAGCTTATTGAAGGCCCAAGACCCGGAGGCGACTTAGGGCCCAAAGGGATGAGCCGCCATATGTTTAAATTGTTATGTAAGGCAAGTGTTGTTAGAAACCGAGCTGGTCACATTGTGTGAGCCGGTCGGGACTCTGTAAGCCGCCTGGCCTCAACCTGTTTATATCAAGGTGAGACCCAACGATGGGTTAACTCAAGAAACAACAGATCGAGAACTAGGTCAAGCGTATTCACTCCCTGGTAATCGAAACCCAAGCAATACAACCTAAAGCAGGAGTAGGCTTTTACCTTGTTGAGAGGGGCTGAACCTGGGTAAAAATTCCCCGTGTCCTTTTTCTTGTTTTAACCCCTTCAAGCTAACCTAGTGGCGATGGCTCCACACCTAAGTCCTCTTGCTAGGGCATCTGCCGTGTTAAGTCCACGACATATCATACATCTCATATACTACTAATCTTTTCATTGGTCAAACACAAACTTGAAAAATATAGGCCTTATATACTTGGATGGAGGGAGTATCAAAAAGATAAGTTGTCAGAAATTTAGTTGCACAACTTTTTTGAGTTGATTTAATGGCACTACTTATATATACCTTGGGAGTTATTACCCTCTTAAGTATTTTCTAATTTATGATTTGACCATAAATCTACCATACATTATTTAGTTAATGGTTACAAATTCCTAATCATATATGATTCCTTTGAATACAAATCTTATAAAGTCTATTTAGTGTAACATAAACTACATATTGTTGCACTAATTGTTGATCAAAGCATAAATTCTAGAAGTCAAACTACTCATTATATTTTGGAATGGAGGTAGTAGAGATTATAGCCTGCATGTATACAAAGAAACTAGTAACTCCTGAACAAATCTCACGCTTCGTCAAAAGGACCACATGCTTACGTTTTTCAATTGCACTAATTAGTAGTTCTCACAAAAAGTTCACTAACTAGTAGTATATGGTGTTTGGAAAGAAAACGAGGGCGAATACTAGGGCAACCGCTCAGGGCCCTGAGCGGCCGCCCTAGTTTTCAAGGCTATGGACCCACTATACTATTAGTGAATAGGAAAGAAAACTAAAAGAAGTTCACTAACTAGTGGGTCCATAGCCTTGAAAACTAGGGCAGCCGCTCAGGGCCCAGAGGGTCAGATACCTTTTCTCACATACTAACCATGTTATTAACAACTATACTATTAGTGAATAGCTATTGTGTCTATGAGATGACATTATTACCCATGGATCCAGGGATCGGTAGATATTCATTACTTTGGACAAAATTTGGAGGACCTTGGATTTTCGCGGATGGATACCCATGAACTCACAAGTTGGGAATGAATCACTAGTAGAAAACAATGCATCAGTCCCGGTTCCAGAGGGCCTTTAGTCCCGGTTCTGCAACCGGGACAAAACGATCAGGACTAATGCCCACCACTTTTAGTCCCGGTTGGCTTATGAACCAGGACTAAAGGAGCTCCACGTGGTCGTTGTGGGGTGCCTAGGCATGAGGATCTTTAGTCCCGGTTGGTAACACCGACCGGGACTAAAAGGCAGCCACGCGTCAGCAGCTGCCATGCGCTGTTTTGTTTTTGAAAGGAAGGGTTTAGGGATTCTGGAGGGTTTGGTAGTTTTCATATTGTGTTTCCCCCTTTTATTTTTGTGTTTACCCTTCAATTTTTTTACATTTAGGATTTCATTTTTATTTAATGTTTTCCATTCAACTCGACGCTAGCTACTACATATAGCAATGAAGGAACCATTACATAAGATCATCATGAACATATATAGAGAGAAGTGACCTCTCTTTCTCCGTGCTTGGTCGAACAACAAGTTTTTGTATATCTATCCTACGCTACTGCATATATACAATATAACATCTCTTATGATCCCTGACATCATCTACCAAAATCCATTTGCAATTCCATATTGTATTCTCAGTGTTCAGTTATGACGTGGTCAAAAAAGAATCCGGCCAATTCATCTTGAATTGCTCGTATGCGATTATGTGGTAGGAGTTGATCCCGCATCTCCCAGATCTATTTAAAGAAGGGGGTCAATACATATATATGAATGAAAATCAACACAATTGATGGTAATAAAATAAAATTATGAATATTGTTTACATACTTCACAATTGTTGGTCAGAGAAGCCTCGCTCAGAGGTCAAGTGGTGAATCAACTCGCAAATGTAGTATCCACATAAATTATTCCCGGCTGCCTGCCACAAGCACTTTATGAGAATAGAGTTCAATCAAACTGATAATCAAGCATGATAATGATATTGATGAAACTAGAATCAATGAGAGATGCACAGAACTAGCTAGTACTACTTACTTTGGGGTGTGTAAATCGCAGCTCCTTCTTCAGACCCAAAACCATTCTGGTGAACTTTTTCCATACCCCGCCCGTCAAAGAAAATGATTACTTGATATCAGGAAATGAACAAAAGTTGCCGATATGGTGCGACAATGATTGAACCTTTTACTGAAGCATTTCACTCATGTCCGCCCACAACTTTGGATCTTTACATCTCGAGTCTAAGACAGTTACTACTTCCCCGACAAGCTTAATGAATAGCAGAATAAAGTGGAAGGTGCAGACGCATAACTCATCAATTACACTTAGCCTCGAGTAAGCGAAACCGATTATGCACAAGATAGTAACACTCACTTGAAGTTGTAAGGAAAGAGTATTTCGCTTTTGTTTTGATGTCGAAGGAACGTGTTTAGCAAGTTTTCCTTAGTATCTTTGCCTCTGTTTTGTACCGCCCATTCATTTACGGTATTTGGGCTAATGAACCCAATGTTATAGATTTGTCCTCTTTTGCATTCGATGATCTTAAATCTGCATAATATAGTCAGGATAATTATATACACATGCAATGAACGAGCTGAGCTAGAGACTTAATTACAGAAATAATACTTACAGACAGTAGAAAGTCATGAGAGTTTTGTAGATGGCGTCTTGATTGAATAACTGAAATAATTCCACAAAGTGAACGTACATCAGGTCGACTCCAATTAAGTTGTGCTCATCTTTAATTCCTAGCAACATACTGTCGGTCCCATCCTTGTTGCAGGTTTCCAAGTACCAGTCATGCATTTTTCACATCATCATTGGTAGATGCGAGAGTTGATCAGGTTTGATGAGTGGATTCCTGTGCTCGTATCTAAAGGGCACTACTACCTCATCCATTTCAAACTGTACATCATCGCCCACGTAATCACCAAGAGTGGTACCAGATGCTAGCCCTGGATGATTAGCGGTATCGCTAGACACCTTGAGCTGGGGGCATGATTGCTTCTCCTATTCGCCGAGCTAGGGAATTGTTTTGCCACTTCGTCTTGTAGCACTAGTAGTACTTCCTGACCGCCGTGCTTCATCATATGCCTTTTCAATATAGCGGTCATAGTGTGATTGCGGTGAAGGCGGTGGTGGTCGCTTAAGGCTCCGCTTTCACCGGATCTATTAGTTCCTTCGAAAGTGGAGGTTTCCGTTCAAAATGGGACTTCACTTTGGCAACCACGATGTCCTTGTTTTCCTCGTCAGTCCTATCATATGGTAACTTGGCAGGAGCCTTGAGGTGTGGACCAGCTCTAAATTTCTTCCCTGCTGTATTGCTACCAGCCGGAGCGGCGACTACTCTCTTCCGCCGTTGCTGTGGCGATGGAGTCTGCTGACACGCTAGAGCCTACTGAGGCGGCGGAGACGACTGATGTGTCAGAGACAACTAAGGTGACGGAGAAGGCTGATGCACTGGAGACAACTGAGGCGGAGGAGGATTCTGCTGAGGGGCCTCCTCCGTTAGAGTCCACTGAGGCGGCGGAGACGGCTGACGCGCTGGAGATGACTCAGGCAACGGAGATAGTAGAGCTGGACTGTGAGGAGTTTGCCGAGGATCCGGCTGAGTCTGCTAAGGTAGCGTTAGTTTGGAAGCAAGATGTTCTCCTTCCATAGACAGGTAGTCCTTAAGGAATTTTCCAGAAGAATCTCCCCTTCACCTATAGGGTACTCAAGCTCCAGCCCCTCAAATCCGTGCATTATTTCATCCACCCCGACAATAGGAAAGCCAACTGGAACCGGAGCTAAATGGAAAGTTGCCTCAGGTCGAGGAGTTAAGACGTAGCCGACCACCACCTTCAAGGTCAGGTTATGGCATTTGCCATTAGCACACTATGTTCATTATCCGTGATACCATCCATGGGCTAGCGACGAGTCGTGATATTAGGCTGAACGAGCTCCATGGAAGCCATGCTGCTTCTCCGCTGAGATGGTGGGGTAGCATCGTGGGCAGTATCCAATGAAGGATCTTCGTGCTGCTGAGATGGTGGGCCGGTAGCTCGCTGGCTCTCAAGTGCCTCTAGTTTCACTAATCTTTCATTGATCTTTTGCATTTCACTTGCTTCCTCTTTCTTATTTCTCTCTTGGCTTCTATAACCAGTGCCGTCGGGAAACCCATGCACCCATGGGACAGAGCCTGATGTTCCTCGTGTTCGTCCAGGGTGTTCAGGATTTTGAGGGCCTTGGACAACTCGTCCTTCTCTCTATCGGGATGGAACCTCCCTTCCTGTGCTTCCTTGATTGCTTCCTCAAGATTTTTGACAGGTACTTCAAGTTGAGGTTTCATGAAAACACACTTCCCTGATTCTGGGTCCAAAGTTCCCCCAACCCCGAAGAACCAAGTCCTTGCCCGATCTGGCGAGTACAATGTCGCTGGTTGGACCCCTTTAGCAAGAAGGTCTTGCTCAGATTTTTCCCACATAGGTCGGGCTTTGCTGTAGCCACTTGACCCCGTAACATGATGATACTTCTTCTTTGCAACATTTTTTTATTTATCTGTGACCTTTGCTTAGCCTTCTCTGATTTCTTGTAGGCCACAAATGCGGGCTAGTGATCTTTTACATTCTCATATTGACCGGTGAATTATGGAGTCTTGTCTTTGCCGACAAACTTTTTGTTCAATAGTTTCTTCCAATTCTTGAATAGTTCTGCCATCTTCTTAAGAGAAAACACCTTGACCTTTGGGAGAATAACTGGCTTATTCGGATCCTCCTCTGGCGGTAGACTGAAATTGGTCATCAGCGAGTTCCGAAGATCATCTTTCTGTCTATCATGGACATAAGAAACTTCAGATTCCTTCTTCTTATTCCATTCTTGGATGCTGATTGGGATGTTGTCCCTAACAATAACTCCACATGATGTATAAATTTGTCTTTGTCCTCTTGGGAGTAATCGGTGGCCATCTCGAGAGACTTGTTCGATCATGAACCTTTCATCCTGGCCCAACCTTTTCTTCGGGCCTCATGTCCTTACCGAAGTTTAGCTCCATCCGGAGGGCTAAAAGAAGAAAGAAGCGTCAATATATGTACATACAAAACAATAAATGCATCTAGTCAGTAGAGGCTTAATTAATACTTTGCAACAGTTAAGACTCCCGTCTCCATTCGATCACTGGAGCCATGATGATCTCCTTCCTCCTCCATTTGATCACCGGAGCCGTCATGATCTCGTTCCTCCTCCATTGGATCACTGGAGCCCTCATCCTCTCTTTCCTCACCATCGGTGTCGTTGGTAAACGACAAGGTGATATCACCTCCATCGCGGATTATACAACCCTTCTTTTTCTAAGTCTCTATCCATAGTTTCTACAAATATTACAACATGGCAATATACAACCATGAGAGATGGATTAGTGGAAAACATAGACTTGTTGGAAATATGCCATAGAGGCAATAATAAAAGCATTATTATTATATTTCCTTGTTCATGATAATTGTCTTTTATTCATGCTATAATTGTATTATCCGGAAATCGTAATACACGTGTGAATACATAGACCACAATACGTCCCTAGTAAGCCTCTAGTTGACTATCTCGTTGGTCAACAGATAGTCATGGTTTCCTGACTATGGACATTAGATGTCATTGACAACGGGATCACGTCATTAGGAGAATGACGTGATGGACAAGACCCAATCCTAAGCATAGCACAAGATCATGTAGTTCGTTTTGCTAGAGCTTTTCCAATGTCAAGTATCTCTTCCTTAGACCATGGGATCGTGTAACTCCCGGATACCGTAGGAGTGCTTTGGGTGTACCAAACGTCACAAGTAACTGGGTGACTGTAAAGGTGCACTACAAGTATCTCCGAAAGTGTCTGTTGGGTTGACACGGATCGAGACTGGGATTTGTCACTCCGTATGACGGAGAGGTATCTCTGGGCCCACTCGGTAATGCATCATCATAATGAGCTCAAAGTGACCAAGTGTTTGGTCACGGGATCATGCATTACCGTACGAGTAAAGTGACTTGCCGGTAATGAGACTGAACGAGGTATTGGGATACCGACGATCGAGTCTCGGGCTTGTAACGTACCGATTGACAATGGGAATAGTATACGGGGTTGCTTGAATCCTCGACATCGTGGTTCATCTGATGACATCATCGAGGAGCATGTGGGAGCCAACATGGGTATCCAGATCCCGCTGTTGGTTATTGACCGGAGAGCCGTCTCGGTCATGTCTGCGTGTCTCCCGAACCCGTAGGGTCTACACACTTAAGGTTCGGTGACGCTAGGGTTATTAGGAAGACTTGTATGTGATTACCGAATGTTGTTCGGAGTACCGGATGAGATCCCGGACGTCATGAGGAGTTCCGGAAGGGTCCGGAGGTAAAAATTTATATATGGGAAGTTGTCATGAGGACACCGAAAAGTTTCGGTGACATATCGGTATTGTACCGGGGTCACCGGAAGGGTTCCGGGGGTCCACCGGGAGGGGCCACCCCTCTTGGTGGGCCACATGGGCCACGTGGGGCAGGGCACCAGCCCCTGTAGGTCTGGGCGCCCCCCCCTTGGGCCCATGCGCCTAGGGTTTGGGGGGGGGGAACCCTAGAGGGGGCGCCCCCTTTGCTTGGGGGGCAAGTCCCCCCTCCCTGGCCGCCCCCCCCCTCTAGATCCCATCTAGAGGGGCCGGCCCCTTGCCCCTTCCCCTATAAATAGAGGGGTGAGGGGAGGGCTGCAATACACAACCCAAGGCGCAGCCCCTCCCCTCCCCAACACCTCTCCTCCTCCGTCACGAGCTTGGCGAAGCCCTGCCGGAGTGCTGCTTCTCCACCAACACCACGCCGTCGTGCTGCCGTTGGAGCTGTCTTCCTCAACCTCTCCTTCCTCCTTGCTGGATCAAGACGGAGGAGACGTCGTCCGTTCCGTACGTGTGTTGAACGCGGAGGTGCTGTCCGTTCGGCACTTGGTCATCGGTGATCTGAATCACGTCGAGTACGACTCCATCATCACCGTTCCCTCGAACGCTTCCGCACGCGATCTACAAGTGGTATGTAGATGCAAACTCACTCCCTTGACTCGTTGCTTAGATGAACTCATAGATGGATCTTGGTGAAACCGTAGGAAAATTTTAATTTTCTGCAACGTTCCCCAACAGTGGCATCATGAGCTAGGTCTATGCGTAGTTCTCTATTGCACGAGTAGAACACAATTTTGTTGTGGGCGTAGATCTTGTCAACTTGCTTGCCGCTACTAGTCTTATCTTGCTTCAGCGGTATTGTGGGATGAAGCGGCCCGGACCAACCTTACACGTACGCTTACGTGAGACCGGTTCCACCGACTGACATGCACTAGTTGCATAAGGTGGCTGGCGGGTGTCTGTCTCTCCCACTTTAGTTGGAGCGGATTCGATGAAAAGGGTCCTTATGAAGGGTAAATAGAAGTTGACAAAATCACGTTGTGGTTATTCGTAGGTAAGAAAACGTTCTTGCTAGAACCCAATTGCAGCCACGTAAAAGATGCAACAACAATTAGAGGACGTCTAACTTGTTTTTGCAGCAATTGTCATGTGATGTGATATGGCCAGAAGTTGTGATGAATGATGAATGATATATTGTGATGTATGAGATCATGTTCTTGTAATAGGAATCACGACTTGCATGTCGATGAGTATGACAACCGGCAGGAGCCATAGGAGTTGTCTTTATTTTTATATGACCTGTGTGTCATTGAAGAACGCCATGTAAATTACTTTACTTTATTGCTAAACGCGTTAGCCATAGAAGTAGAAGTAGTCGTTGGCGTGACAACTTCATGAAGACACAATGATGGAGATCATGATGATGGAGATCATGGTGTCATGCCGGTGACGAAGATGATCATGGAGCCCCGAAGATGGAGATCGAAGGAGCTATATGATATTGGCCATATCATGTCACTACTATATAATTGCATGTGATGTTTATTATGTTTTATGCATCTTGTTTGCTTAGAACGACGGTAGTAAATAAGATGATCCCTTACAACAATTTCAAGAAGTGTTCTCCCCTAACTGTGCACCGTTGCTAAAGTCCGTCGTTTCGAAGCACCACGTGATGATCGGGTGTGATAGATCCTTATGTTCACATACAACGGGTGTAAGACAGATTTACACATGCAAAACACTTAGGGTTAACTTGACGAGCCTAGCATGTACAGACATGGCCTCGGAACACAGAGACCGAAAGGTCGAACATGAGTCGTATGGAAGATACGATCAACATGGAGATGTTCACCGACGATGACTAGTCCGTCTCACGTGATGATCGGACACGGCCTAGTCGACTCGGATCGTGTAACACTTAGATGACTAGAGGGATGTCTAATCTGAGTGGGAGTTCATTATAATAATTTGATAAGATGAACTTAATTATCATGAACTTAGTCTAAAACCTTTGCAAATATGTCTTGTAGATCAAATGGCCGCCGCTCATGTCAACATGAACTTCAACGCGTTCCTAGAGAAAACCAAGCTGAAAGATGATGGCAGCAACTATACGGACTGGGTCCGGAACCTGAGGATCATCCTCATAGCTGCCAGGAAACAATATGTCCTAGAAGGACCGCTAGGTGACGCTCCCGTCCCAGAGAACCAAGACATTATGAATGCTTGGCAGTCTCGTGCTGATGATTACTCCCTCGTTCAGTGCGGCATGCTTTACAGCTTAGAACCGGGGCTCCAAAAGCGTTTTGAGCAACACGGAGCATATGAGATGTTCGAGGAGCTGAAACTAGTTTTCCAAGCTCATGCCCGGGTCGAGAGATATGAAGTCTCCGACAAGTTCTATAGTTGTAAGATGGAGGAAAATAGTTCTGTCAGTGAGCATATACTCAAAATGTCTGGGTTGCACAACCGCCTGTCCCAGCTGGACATTAACCTCCCGGATGAGGCGGTCATTGACAGAATCCTTCAGTCGCTCCCACCAAGCTACAAGAGCTTTGTGATGAACTACAATATGCAGGGGATGGTGAAGACCATTCCTGAAGTATTTTCAATGCTGAAGTCAGCAGAGGTTGAAATCAAGAAAGAACATCAAGTGTTGATGGTCAATAAGACCACTAAGTTCAAGAAGGGCAAGGGTAAGAAGAACTTCAAGAAGGACGGCAAAGATGTTGCCGCGCCCGGTAAGCCAGTTGCCGGGAAGAAGTCAAAGAATGGACCCAAGCCTGAAACTGAGTGCTTTTATTGCAAAGGGAAGGGTCACTGGAAGCGGAACTGCCCCAAATACTTAGCAGACAAGAAGGCCGGCAACACTAAAGGTATATTTGATATACATGTAATTGATGTGTACCTTACCAGTACTCGTAGTAACTCCTGGGTATTTGATACCGGTGCCGTTGCTCACATTTGTAACTCACAGCAGGAGCTGCGGAATAAGCGGAGACTGGCGAAGGACGAGGTGACGATGCGCGTCGGGAATGGTTCCAAGGTCGATGTGATCGCCGTCGGCACGCTACCTCTACATTTACCTACGGGATTAGTTTTAAACCTCAATAATTGTTATTTAGTACCAAGTTTGAGCATGAACATTGTATCTGGATCTCGTTTAATACGAGATGGCTACTCATTTAAATCCGAGAATAATGGTTGTTCTATTTATATGAGAGATATGTTTTATGGTCATGCCCCGATGGTCAATGGTTTATTCTTAATGAATCTCGAACGTAATGTTACACATATTCATAGCGTGAATACCAAAAGATGTAAAGTTGATAACGATAGTCCCACATACTTGTGGCATTGCCGCCTTGGTCACATTGGTGTCAAGCGCATGAAGAAGCTCCATGCTGATGGACTTTTAGAGTCTCTCGATTATGAATCATTTGACACATGCGAACCATGCCTCATGGGCAAATGACCAAGACCCCGTTCTCCGGAACAATGGAGCGAGCAACCAACTTGTTGGAAATCATACATACCGATGTGTGCGGTCCAATGAGCGTTGAGGCTCGCGGAGGATATCGTTATGTTCTCACTCTCACTGATGACTTGAGTAGATATGGGTATGTCTACTTGATGAAACACAAGTCTGAGACCTTTGAAAAGTTCAAGGAATTTCAGAATGAAGTAGAGAATCAACGTGACCGAAAGATAAAGTTCTTACGATCGGATCGTGGAGGAGAATATTTAAGTCACGAATTTGGTACACACTTAAGAAAATGTGGAATCGTTTCACAACTCATGCCGCCTGGAACACCTCAGCGTAACGGTGTGTCCGAACGTCGTAATCGCACTCTATTGGATATGGTGCGATCTATGATGTCTCTTACCGATTTACCGCTATCATTTTGGGGATACGCTCTAGAGACAGCTACATTCACTTTAAATAGGGCACCGTCTAAATCCGTTGAGACGACACCGTATGAATTATGGTTTGGGAAGAAACCTAAGCTGTCGTTTCTAAAAGTTTGGGGATGCGATGCTTATGTCAAGAAACTTCAACCTGAAAAGCTCGAACCCAAGTCGGAAAAATGCGTCTTCATAGGATACCCTAAAGAACCATTGGGTATACCTTCTACTTAAGATCCGAGGGCAAGATCTTTGTTGCCAAGAACGGATCCTTTCTGGAAAAAGAGTTTCTCTCGAAAGAAGTAAGTGGGAGGAAAGTAGAACTCGATGAAGTACTGCCTCTTGAACGGGATAGTAGTGCAGCTCAGGAAAATGTTCCTGTGATGCCTACACCAACTGAAGAGGAAAATAATGATGATGATCAAGGTACTTCGGATCAAGTTGCTACTGAACTTCGTAGGTCCACAAGGACACGTTCCGCACCAGAGTGGTACGGCAACCCTGTCCTAGAAATCATGTTGTTGGACAACGGTGAACCTTCGAACTATGAAGAAGCAATGGCGGGCCCAGATTCCAACAAATGGCTAGAAGCCATGAAATCCGAGATAGAATCCATGTATGAAAACAAAGTATGGACTTTGACTGACTTGCCCGATGATCGGCGAGCGATAGAAAACAAATGGATCTTTAAGAAGAAGACGGACGCGGATGGAAATGTCACCATCTATAAAGCTCGACTTGTCGCTAAGGGTTATCGGCAAGTTCAAGGGATTGACTACGATGAGACTTTCTCTCCCGTAGCGAAGCTTAAGTCCGTCCGAATCATGTTAGCAATTGCCGCATACTATGATTATGAGATATGGCAGATGGACGTCAAAACGGCATTCCTTAACGGGCATCTTAAGGAAGAACTGTATATGATGCAGCCGGAGGGTTTTGTCGATCCTAAGAATGCTAACAAAGTATGCAAGCTCCAGCGATCCATTTATGGGCTGGTGCAAGCATCTCGGAGTTGGAACATTCGCTTTGATGAGATGATCAAAGCGTTTGGATTTATGCAGACTTATGGAGAAGCCTGCGTTTACAAGAAAGTGAGTGGGAGCTCTGTAGCATTTCTCATATTATATGTAGATGACATACTTTTGATGGGAAATGATATAGAACTTTTGGACAGCATTAAGGCCTACTTGAATAAGTGTTTTTCAATGAAGGACCTTGGAGAAGCTGCTTATATATTAGGCATCAAGATCTATAGAGATAGATCGAGACGCCTCATAGGTCTTTCACAAAGCACATACCTTGATAAGATTTTGAAGAAGTTCAAAATGGATCAGTCCAAGAAGGGGTTCTTGCCTGTATTGCAAGGTGTGAGATTGAGCTCGGCTCAATGCCCGACCACGGCAAAAAGATAAAGAAGAGATGAGTGTCATCCCCTATGCTTCAGCCATAGGATCTATTATGTATGCCATGCTGTGTACCAGACCTGATGTAAACCTTGCCGTAGTTTGGTAGGAAGGTACCAAAGTAATCCCGGCAAGGAACACTGGACAGCGGTCAAGAATATCCTGAAGTACCTGAAAAGGAAAAAGGACAAGTTTCTCGTTTATGGAGGTGACGAACAGTTCGCCGTAAAGGGTTACATCGACGCTAGCTTCGACATAGATCTGGATGACTCTAAGTCACAAACTGGATACGTGTATATGTTGAATGGTGGAGCAGTAAGCTGGTGCAGCTGCAAGCAGAGCGTCGTGGCGGGATCTACATGTGAAGCGGAGTACATGGCAGCCTCGGAGGCAGCGCATGAAGCAATTTGGGTGAAGGAGTTCATCACCGACCTAGGAGTCATACCCAATGCGTCGGGGCCGATCAAACTCTTCTGTGACAACACTGGAGCTATTGCCCTTGCCAAGGAGCCCAGGTTTCACAAGAAGACCAGGCACATCAAGCGTCGTTTCAACTCCATCCGTGAAAATGTTCAAGATGGAGACATAGATATTTGCAAAGTACATACGGATCTGAATGTAGCAGATCCGTTGACTAAACCTCTCTCGCGAGCAAAACATGATCAACACCAGAACTCTATGGGTGTTCGATTCATCACAATGTAACTAGATTATTGACTCTAGTGCAAGTGGGAGACTGTTGGAAATATGCCCTAGAGGCAATAATAAAAGCATTATTATTATATTTCCTTGTTCATGATAATTGTCTTTTATTCATGCTATAATTGTATTATCCGGAAATCGTAATACACGTGTGAATACATAGACCACAATACGTCCCTAGTAAGCCTCTAGTTGACTAGCTCGTTGGTCAACAGATAGTCATGGTTTCCTGACTATGGACATTAGATGTCATTGACAACGGGATCACGTCATTAGGAGAATGACGTGATGGACAAGACCCAATCCTAAGCATAGCACAAGATCGTGTAGTTCGTTTTGCTAGAGCTTTTCCAATGTCAAGTATCTCTTCCTTAGACCATGAGATCGTGTAACTCCCGGATACCGTAGGAGTGCTTTGGGTGTACCAAACGTCACAACGTAACTGGGTGACTATAAAGGTGCACTACAGGTATCTCCGAAAGTGTCTGTTGGGTTGACACGGATCGAGACTGGGATTTGTCACTCTGTATGACAGAGAGGTATCTCTGGGCCCACTCGGTAATGCATCATCATAATGAGCTCAAAGTGACCAAGTGTTTGGTCACGGGATCATGCATTACGGTACGAGTAAAGTGACTTGCCGGTAACGAGACTGAACGAGGTATTGGGATACCGACAATCAAGTCTCGGGCTTGTAACGTACCGATTGACAAAGGGAATAGTATATGGGGTTGCTTGAATCCTCGACATCATGGTTCATCCGATGACATCATCGAGGAGCATGTGGGAGCCAACATGGGTATCCAGATCCCGCTATTGGTTATTGACTGGAGAGCCGTCTCGGTCATGTCTGCGTGTCTCCCGAACCCGTAGGGTCTACACACTTAAGGTTCGGTGACGCTAGGGTTATTAGGAAGACTTGTATGTGATTACCGAATGTTGTTCGGAGTCCCGGATGAGATCCCGAACGTCACGAGGAGTTCCGGAAGGGTCCGGAGGTAAAGATTTATACACGGGAAGTTGTCATGAGGACACCGGAAAGTTTCGGTGACATATCGGTATTGTACCGGGGCCACCGGAAGGGTTTCGGGGGTCCACCGGGAGGGGCCACCCCTCTTGGTGGGCCACATGGGCTGCGTGGGTCAGGGAACCAGCCCCTGGAGGGCTGGGCGCCCCCCCTTGGGCCCATGCGCCTAGGTTTTGGGGGGAACCCTAGAGGGGGCGCCCCCTTTGCTTGGGGGGCAAGTCCCCCCTCCCTGGCCGCCGCCTCCCCTCTAGATCCCATCTAGAGGGGCCGGCCCCCCTTGCCCCTTCCCCTATAAATAGAGGGGTGAGGGGAGGGCTGCAATACACAACCCAAGGCGCAGCCCCTCCCCTCCCCAACACCTCTCCTCCTCCGTCACGGGCTTGGCGAAGCCCTGCCGGAGTGCTGCTTCTCCACCAACACCACGCCGTCGTGCTGCCGTTGGAGCTGTCTTCCTCAACCTCTCCTTCCTCCTTGCTGGATCAAGACGGAGGAGACGTCGTCTGTTCCGTACGTGTGTTGAACGCGGAGGTGCTGTCCGTTCGGCACTTGGTCATCGGTGATCTGAATCACGTCGAGTACGACTCCATCATCACCGTTCCCTCGAACGCTTCCGCACGCGATCTACAAGTGGTATGTAGATGCAAACTCACTCCCTTGACTCGTTGCTTAGATGAACTCATAGATGGATCTTGGTGAAACCGTAGGAAATTTTTTAATTTTCTGCAACGTTCCCCAACAAGACTTAATCACAACAAGGAATCATATGCATATGAGAAATGGATTAATCAGTGGCAAACATGATGCAAAGTTCACAAGTTGTAGAACAGTCAGTTTCATACAATCGTCGAGGACTCCCCCCCCCCTCATGTCTGATGAGTCATCCTATCTTTCAAGAGAGGATACTTTGAGGACCGCCTCTCTCATGCCTGTCTGACATGCAAATCATGTTTTCATATGCCTAAAAATCAAAGTTATCGGGGTTATGTTTTAATGAACCACCCCCAGCCCCCTCATGTCAAAGTTATCGGGGTTATTTTTTAACTACCCCCTCTCTCATGTTTCCATATGCCTCAAAATCAAAGTTATCAGGGTTATGTTTTAACGACCCCCTCTCTCATGTTTTCATCAAAGTTATTGGGGTTATGTTTTAATGACCCCATCTCTCATGTTTTAACGACAAGATGAATACAAGCTTTATACACAAGATGAATACACAATTCAACAAATGAACCAACCATCATCCTATGAACAAAACTCAACACACAACAAATGGACACCTTTTGTCGAACAACAGAGGGACGATCAGGGGCCAACTCCACGGAGATGCAACACCACAACCTGTAATTCCACTGAGTGAAAAAAATAGGCAGACTTGGTGCTATTTGCATAGTAGCAGAAAACAAATTCATGATGCAACCTTTGAGGCAAGTAAAATATATGGTACATCAGTTTTACATGGCAACAAAGAGCATGGAAAGAATGTACTAATTACCCTCAACAAAACACCATTACTGATCATGATCCAAAGATGCGCATATTTATTGCAAATATCAAGGGAAAATGCAAAGTATTAATACTGCCAGTTTCAGACTTGGAGAAAAATAGCATGGCACTTCAAACTAGGTCACACATAAAGCATTGACACTTTGATGTTTGCTAGAACTACGTCGGTATTTCCCTAAAGAGGAAGGGATGATGCAGTATAGCGACGGTAGGTATTTCCCTCAGTGATGAGACCAAGGTTATTGAACCAGTAGGAGAACCTCCTCACACCACGTAGCACCTGCACACAAATAACAAATACTTGCAACCCGACGTGTAAAAGGGGTTGTCAATCCCTTTCGGGTACGGAGCCTCAAGATAGGCAAATAACGTGAGGTAAAAGTGGTAGATAGGATAAATAGATCGCGGAACAAATAAATTGCAGCAAGTTACTTTTGTATTTTTGGTTTAATAGATCTAAAAATAAATGCAAAGGGAAATAGATCGCAAAGGCAAATATGATGAAAAGAGACCCGGGGTCCGTAGGTTTCACTAGTGGCTTCTCTCGAGAAAAATAGCAAATGGTGGGAAAACAATTACTGTTGGGTAATTGATAGAACTTCAAATAATCATGATGATATCTAGACAATGATCATTATATAGGCATCACATCCAAGATTAGTAGACCGACTCTTGCCTGCATCTACTACTATTACTCCACACATCGACCGCTATCAAACATGCATCTAGTGTATTAAGTTCATGGAAAAATGGAGTAATGCAATAAGAACGATGGCATGATGTAGACAAGATCTATTTATGTAGAAATAGACTCCATCTTGTTATCCTTAATAGCAACGGTACATACGTGGCATTTCCCTTTCTATCATTGGGATCAAGCACCGTAAGATCGAACCCATCACAAAGCACCTCTTCCCATTAAAAGATAAATAGATCAAGTGGCCAAACAAAACCCAAATGTCGGAGAAGAAATACAAGGCTATAAGCAATCCTGGATATAAGAGATCAAAGAAGAATCAAATACCTTTCATGGATAAAAACATAGATCTGATCATAAACTCAAATTTCATCGGATCCCAACAAATACACCGCAAAAGACTTACATCATATGGATCTCCAAGAGACCATTGTATTGATAATCAAGAGAGAGAGAGAGAGAGAGAGAGAGAGAGGAAGCCATCTAGCTACTAACTACAGACACATAGGTCTACAAAGAACTACTCACGCATCATCGGAGAGGCACCAATGGAAATGATGCACCCCTCAGAGATGGTGTCTAGATTGGATCTTGTGTTTCTGGAGTCTGCGGCGGCTGGAATTGATTTTCGTCGACTCCCCTAGGGTTTCTGAAATATTGGGGTATTTATAGAGCAAAGAGGCGGTTCAGGGGGCAGCCGAGATTGGCACAACCCACCTGGGTGTGCATGGGCCTCTAGGCACGCTCTGGTGGGTTGTTCTCCCCTTGGAGCACCCCCAGGTGCTTTCCTAGCCCACTGGACGTCTTCTGACCCAAAAAAATCCTCAAAAAGTTTCGCTACTTTGGACTCTGTTTGGTATTGATTTCCTGCGATGTAAAAAACATGCAGAAAATAGCAACTGGCACTGGGCACTATGTCAATAGGTTAGTACCAAAAATGATATAAAATGACTATAAAATGATTATAAAACATCCAAGAATGATAATATAACAACATGGAACAATAAAACATTATAGATACGTTGGAGACGTATCAGCATCCCAAGCTTAATTGCTGCTCATCCTCGAGTAGGTAAATGATAAAAACAGAATTTTTGATGTGGAATGCTGCCTAACATGTTCATCACATTTCTTTTCTTTATAGCATGGACATTTGGACTTTTATATGGTTCAAAGCAATAGTCTAGCTCGTGTGTTGGATTGCTTGCTTTGTCATGATGGCTCAAGAGAATACCAAATTGTGTGACTTTTCCAACACCAACAACAATGATTTTATTAGCACTCCAATGGCTCCTGCCACTAGTGTGGAATCTTGTGAAATTAATGCCCCTTTGCTGAATCTTGTTATGAAAGATCAAATTTCTGGCCTTCCTAGTGAAGATGCCGCATCCCATCTAAACAATTTCGTTGATTTGTGTGATATGCAAAGAAAGAAAGATGTGGATAATGATATTTTTAAATTGAAACTATTTCCATTTTCTCTTAGAGATCGTGCTAAAACTTGGTTTTCATCTTTACGTAAAAATAGTGTTGATTTGTGGAACAAGTGTAAAGATGCTTTCATCTCTAAGTATTTTCCTCCTGCTAAGATAATCTCCCTTAGGAATGATATTATGAATTTTAAACAACTTTATCATGAACATGTTGCACAAGAGGGTGAAATTGATGATACGAAATTGCCCTTCTCATGGTTTGAATTTGTGGATGATTATATGACATTTTTATGCCGGATTAAAATTTTCTTATAGAAATCTTTTAGATTCGGCCGCGAGACGTACTTTTCTGGAAATTACTTTTAGTAGAGGCTACTAAACTCCTAGATAATATTATGGTTAATTATTCTCAATGGCACACCGAAAGATCTTCCACTAGTAAAAAAGTGCATGCAATTGAAGAAATTAATGTTTTGAGTGGAAAGATGGATGAACTCATGAAATTATTTGCTAGTAAGACTGCTTCTATTGATCCTAATGATATGCCTTTTTCCACTTTGATTGATAATAATAATGAATCTATGGATGTGAATTTTGTTGGTAGGAACAATTTTGGTAATAATGCGTATAGAGGTAATTTTAATCCTAGGCCATTTCCTACTAATTCCTCTAATAATTATGGTAATTCCTAAAACAATTCTTACGGAAATTTTTAGAAGATGCCCTCTTATTTTGAGATGAGTGTTAAAGAATTTATGAGTTCACAAAAGAATTTCAATGCTTTGATTTCAGAAAAATTTCTCAAGATTGATGATTTGGCTAGGAATGTGGATAAAATTTCTCTTCATGTTGATTCTTTGAAACTTAGATCTATTCCACCCAAGCATGATATTGACGAGTCTCTCAAAGCCATGAGAATTTCCATAGATGAGTGCAAAGAAAGAACTGCTAAGATGCGTGCTAAACGAGATTTGTTTGAAAAAGCGTGTTCTTCTAGTTCTCGTGAAAATAATGATGAAGATATTAAAGTGATTGATGTGACTCCTAGTGAATCTTTGTTTTATAATATAAATCTTGATAAATATGGGACTGGAGATGAGTCAACTTTAGTTAAAAGGCGTCCCAATGATTCAGAGTTTTTAGATCTTGATGCAAAAATTGATAAAAGTGGTATTGGAGAGGTGAAGACTTTAAGTAGCAATGAACCCACTCTTTTGGATTTCAAGGAATTTAATTATGATAATTGTTCTTTAATAGATTGTATTTCCTTGTTGCAATCCATGTTGAATTCTCCTGATGCTTATAGTCAAAACAAAGCTTTTACTAAACATATCATTGATGCTATGATGCAATCTTTTGAAGAAAAGCTTGAATTGGAAGTTTTTATCCCTATAAAACTTTATGATGAGTGGGAACCCACTATTGAGATTAAGATTAAAATTATGAGTGCCATGCTTTGTGTGATTTGGGTGCTAGCGTTTCCACAATTCCAAAAACTTTATGTGATGTGTTAGGTTTCCGTGAGTTTGATGATTGTTACTTAAATTTGCATCTTGCGGATTCCACTATTAAGAAACCTATGGGAAGGATTAATGATGTTCTTATTGTTGCAAATAGGAATTATGTTCCTATAGATTTCATTGTTCTTGATATATATTGCAATCCTACATGTCCTATTATCCTTGGTAGACCTTTCCTTAGAATATTGGTGCAATTATTGATATGAAAGAAGGAAACATGAGATTTCAATTTCCATTAAGGAAGGACATGGAACACTTTCCTAGAAAGAAAATTAAATTTCCTTATGAATCTATTATGAGAGCTATGTATGGATTGCATACCAAAGATGGCAATACCTAGATCTATTCATGTTTTATGCCTAGCTAAGGACGTTAAACAATAGTGCTTGTTGGGAGGCAACCCGATTTAATTTTTGTTCTTTGCTTTTTGTTCCTGTTTTTCTTTGAATAATTTATCTAGCCTCTGGTTAGATGTGGTTTTGTTTTCTAATTAGTGTTTGTGCCAAGTAAGACCTTTGGGATAACTTACGCTGGTAGTTGTTTTGATCCTGCTGAAAAACAGAAACTTTTGCACCCAGTAAATAATTTCCTGGATTTTATTGAAACGTGCTTTTGATCTGATTCTTTTTCTCTGGATTGGTAGACAAATTTCCCAGGTCGTCCTAATTTTTCAGAATTTTTAGAGTTACAGAAGTATTCGAGAGTTACAGATTACTACAGACTATTCTGTTTTTGACAGATTCTGTTTTCTATGTGTTGTTTGCTTATTTTGATTAATCTATGGGTAGTATCGAGGGGTATGAACCATGGAAAAGTTGGAATACCGTAGATATTACACCAATATAAATAAATAATTAGTTTGCAACAGTAACATAAAGTGGTGATTTATTTTCTTATACTAACAGAGCTTATGAGATTTTCTGTTGAGTTTTGTGTTGTGAAGTTTTCAAGTTTTGGGTAAGGATTTGATGGACTATGGAATAAGGAGTAGCTAGAACTTAATCTTGGGGATGCCCAAGGCACCCCAAGGTAATATTCAAGGACAACCAAAATCCTAAGCTTGGGGATTCCCCGGAAGGCATCCCCTCTTTCGTCTTCGTCTACCGGGAACTTTAATTGAGGCTATATTTTTATTCACCACATGATATGTGTTTTGCTTGGAGCGTCTTGTATGATTTGAGTCTTTGATTTTTAGTTTACCACAATCATCCTTGCTGTACACACCTTTTGAGAGGGACACACATGAATCGTGATTTATTAGAATACTCTATGTGCTTCACTTATATCTTTTGAGCTAGGCAATATTGCTCTAGTGCTTCACTTATATCTTTTTAGAGCACGTCATTGGTTTTATTTTATAAGAATTGATGAACTCTCATGCTTCACATATATTATTTTGGGAGTCTCTAAACAGCATGGTAATTTTCTTTGGTTATAAATTTAGTCCTAATATGATAGGCATCCAAGAGGGATATAATAAAAACTTTCATATAAAGTGCACTGAATACTATGAGAAGTTTGATTCTTTACAATTGTTTTGAGATATGAAGATGGTGATATTTGAGTCATGCTAGTGAGTTTTTGTGAATTTGAGAGATACTTGTGTTAAAGTTTGTGATTCCCGTAGCATGCACGTATGGTGAACCGTTATGTGATGAAGTCGGAGCATGACTTATTTTTTGATTGTCTTCCTTATGAGTGGCGGTCGGGTACAAGCGATGGTCTTTTCCTACCAATCTATCCCACTAGGAGCATGCGCGTAGTACTTCGTTTCGATAACTAATAGATTTTTTCAATAAGTATGTGAGTTCTTTATGACTAATGTTGAGTCCATGGACTATATGCACTCTCACCCTTCCACCATTGCCAGCCTCTCTTGTGCCTCGCCACTTTCGCCGGTACCATACACCCACCATATACCTTCCTCAAAACAGCCACCATACCTACCTATTATGGCAATTCCATAGCCATTCCGAGATATATTGCCATGCAACTTTCCACTGTTGCGTTTATTATGACATGCTTCATCATTGTCATATTGCTTTGCATGATCATGTAGTTGACATCGTATTTGTGGAAAAGCCACCATTCATAATTCTTTCATACATGTCACTCTTGATTCATTGCACATCCAGGTACACAGCCGGAGGCATTCGTATAGAGTCATATTTTGTTATAATTATCGAGGTGTAATTCTTGAGTTGTAAGTAAATAAAAGAGTGATGATCTTCATTATTAGAGCATCGTCCCAGTGAGGAAAGGATGATGAAGACTATGATTCCCCCACAAGTCGAGATGAGACTCTAGATGGAATAAAAGAGGCCAAAAAAATGAGAGAAAAAGAGAGAAGGGGCAATGTTACTATCCTTTTTCCACACTTTTGCTTCAAAGTAGCACCATGATCTTCATGATAGAGAGTCTCCTATGATATCACTTTCATATACTAGTGGGAATTTTTCGTTATAGAACTTGGCTTGTATATTCCAATGATGGGCTTCCTCAAATTGCCGTAGGTCTTCGTGAGCAAGCGAGTTGGGTGCACACCCACTTAGTTTTCTTTTGAGCTTTCATAAACTTATAGCTCTAGTGCATCCGTTGCATGGCAATCCCTACTCACTCATATTGATATCTATTGATGGGCATCCCCATATCCCATTGATACGCTTAGTTGATGTGAGACTATCTCCTTCTTTTTGTCTTCTCCACAACCACCATATCCTATTCCACATATAGTGCTATATCCATGGCTCATGCTCATGTATTACATGAAAGTTGAAAAAGTTTGAGAACATCAAAAGTATGAAAGAATTGGTTGGCTTGTCATCGGGGTTGTGCATGATTTAAATATTGTGTGTGATGAAGATGGAGCATAGCCAGACTATACGATTTTGTAGGGATAGATTTCTTTGGCCATGTTATTTTGAGAAGACATGATTGCTTTATTAGTATGCTTAAGGTATTATCATTTTTATGTCAATATTAAACTTTTGTTTTGAATCTTATGGATCTGAACATTCATGCCACAATAAAGAAGATTACATGGATAATGTGTTAGGTAGCATTCCACATCAAAAAATTTGTTTTTATCATTTACCTACTCGAGGACGAGCAAGAATTACGATTGGGGATGCTTGATACGTCTCCAACGTATCTATAATTTTTTATTGTTCCATGCTATTATATTATCTGTTTTGGATGTTTTATATGCATTAATATGCTATTTTATATTATTTTTGGAACTAACCTATTAACCTAGAGCCTAGTGCCAGTTCCTGTTTTCCCCTGTTTTTGAGTTTTGCAGAAAAGGAATACCAAACAGAATAAAACTTTCGTGATGATTTTTCTTGGACCAGAAGACAACCAGGAGATTTGGAGATGAAGTCGGAGGAGCCATGAGGCAGCCACAAGGACGGAGAGCGT
>NC_057798.1:74147441-74153245 GCF_018294505.1 Triticum aestivum
TGGGCCCCTCATGCACCTCCTGACCTAATTCTTTCGCCTATATATTCCCATATATCCCCAAACCAATAGAGGCATCCACTAAAACACTTTTCCACCGCTGCAACCTTCTGTACCCGTGAGATCCCATCTACGGACCTTTTCCGGCATTCTGTCGGAGGGGGATTCGATCACGGAGGGCTTCTACATCAACACCATTGCCCTTTCGATGAAGCATGAGTAGTTTACCACAGACCTATGAGTCCGTAGCTAGTAGCTAAATGGCTTCTTCTCTCTCTTTGATTCTCAATACCATGTTCTCCTCGATGTTCTTCGAGATCTATTCCATGTAATACTTTTTTGTAGTGTGTTTGATGAGATCCGATGAATTGTGGATTTATGATCAGCTTATCTATGAATATTATTTGAATCTTCTCCGAATTCTTATATGCATGATTTGATATCTTTGTAATTCTCTTTAAACTATCGGTTTGGTTTGGCCAACTAGATTGGATTTTCTTGCAATGGGAGAAGTGCTTAGCTTCGGGTTCAATCTTGCGACGTCCTTTCCCAGTGACAGTAGGGACAGCAAGGAACGTATTGTATTGTTGCCATCAAGGATAAAAAGATGGGGTTTTCATCATATTGTTTGAGTTAATTCCTCTACATCATGTCATCTTACTTAATGCGTTACTCCGTTCTTTATAAACTTAATACTCTAGATGCATGCTGGATATTGGTCGATGTGTGGAGTTATCTCTACTCCTAATGTCTGAGTTGGTTGAATACTATCCACAGTTTATTTTCGTCCCACCATGTTCAACCGTTTTTTTCGCTGGTTTTTTTGTCTCCGCTCCCTCCACGCCACCGATTTATTTTTTCTTCACTATTTCCTTATAAACAAACACTTTCCTACCGTACAAAAAGTCACAGATCTTACTTCCCTAACTTACCCAATCAACCGATCCATCTCATCAATGCAATTTTGCTTTAGGAAACAAATAAGGATTTTAAGGAAACAAACAATGGACTTTAAGAAAACAAATATCTATCTCTATCTCTACTTCTCTACTACCTAAAAGAAACGTAAGGTTTCCTCTCCCCTCTTACATCGCCAGGCTTCATCCAACTCTTCCATAAATGATCGCTACACCTTCGTGCGCTCCTAATAAAAGCCTAAAAGGAAACAGAATGATGACTAAGAAAAAAAATCAGGCGCAGGAAATAAGGACGTAATCTCCAGATGTGAATGCAATCCGAAGCGTTTCGCTTCATACCATGTATGCTTCGTACAAATCAGGGAGTCCTAGGGTGCTCCACCTCGCCCGGCTGCCATATCCAGTGCGTCACCCGACAAAAAGTGCAGCCATGTGGCCCGTCCTCGGCCGCCGACGCCACGCCCTCCAGCAGACCCCCCCCCCCCGCGCCAACAAGACATGGGACCTCGGCCAGTTGTAGCGAAACCGCTGATGCATTCGCCTTGGAAGTCGCGGCAAGGTGCCTCTCGGAGATGGCGGAGGTGGGTGAGGACCCGCGCTGGAGGAGAAGCAACATGTATGGACCACGTCTTCTTCCTTGTATCCCGCGTTAGCTGCACCAAGGTGTCGTGCCACGCGAAAACCTAGCGCAAATCCGTTGATTCATTGGGTTTCCATTTCTCCTTGCTAGTGAATGGCAGTTGGATCTCGGATCCCGCCTCGATTGGTTGATTTACTGATCGGAGTTCATATTTTGTATTGGTTGCAGTGCTCCCAGTGCAAGTACGACCACTGCGAGGGCATCCAGTTCAACTCGAAGCCTCAGGAACTGCTGGTACTGGTTGTATGGCAGCTACATCAACCCAAGCTGCACCTTTTGCCACCCTGTTTGTGATCCGTACTTCCATAACCTCTAAGCTAAACACCTGCTTCGAGTTGATACGTGTGTGCACATTTGTAATTAGAAGAAGAAGAAGAGGTGTGTGCTTCCATGCTTACTTGCATGCCTAGGACGCCTACTTTGGTGGTTATTAGTCATGGGTGTCATTATGACGCTTGTGCCAGGCTAACTTGGGCTGCGGTGTACTAATTTGTTCCCTAATGATGATATTTGATGTTACTTTTTAGGGTGATATATGGAGAACATGCTCTGTTGTCATCTCCATCTAAGAATTGGCTCCCAACTCTTAGAAGGTGCCGCCGCTTAACCAGGAAAACCGGCTCTGAGCTTTTGGTTCATTCAATTATTTTCTCTTTCCATTCTTATTTGTTTTCCGCTTAACCAGGATGGTTTGTCGTACCGCATGGTGCTAGTTGAATGCCTGCAATGCTGCGGCGGAAGGAAGAAATATTCAGGGATGTCCCATCGGCCCCTCCTCTCTTTTAGTTTTCATCTTGAACTAACATGTTTCTGAAGGGTTTTGTTTCAGACCTCATCAAACCGTGGGCACCTTTCAATTCGATTAAATAAGAAGGATTGAGATAGCATCTTGATTTGACATGTTCAGTGGAATGTCTCTTTGCGTGTAAGATTTCTTTTGTAGTATTGGTCCATATGGTCTGTGTTTTTCCTCCAAATTATTTTATATGTTATTTAGAAATAATAGGGAATCTAATTTAAATTCGAAGTGAGGAGAAATATTTTGCAAACAGTTTAGTATGGTTTTTTCTATGATGAGTGATGATTGTTGATTGTTCAAGAAGTAACTTACGACCAAGCATTTAAGCACACCTTTTCAACTACGGTAGGTCAAATGTTGATTGTTGCTCTCTTCTGAAATTGGATTGGAGGTTAAATGCTACAAATAGTACATAGATTTTTTGCACTGAAGCTTTATACCCTTTCCACATGTTGTTGAATTATTTCCCTTCTCCGAACTTTTAATGGAGGTTAAATGTTAGAAATACTACACTCTAAAACAATATTTTTCATTGAAGCTTTTATACTCTCTTAATGTGTATATTATCTTCCAAATCTGCATGTGTTCTTGTCAAGTTCTAGATCAGCGAAATAGAAATGCTTGTGTTAATTTGTTAATTGAATTTTTGCCTTGACAACAACTGATTGGCTTATATAGTTTATGGTACTTTCTTTCGATTGCCAACAGACAAACTAAACTTACAAAGGGTTCAGCCTTACATTGTGGATGGGGTAGCAGAAGCGAAAAGGGAAAAGAAATACTACAACAAACGTTTAGAGTGGTAAAAAATCACGCACCAGGTTACGACAAATTATTACAAATTGTGAATGTATTTATTGTGCTAACTGCTCTTGGCATACAATTTATTAGCAGGTATGCTTTGGGGGTTAACTAATTCAAGTCACCATTACATGTAGCGCTTGGAGTGTGCTTATTGTGTCCTACTCTTGGCAGAAATCAAATGCGATAATATGTATGATGTTTATATTGACATGGTGTCCCGAGCACCCTGTGGTGGAACATCTCTCTCTATCATGGTGTCAACTACAGAGGGTTTACAAAGAGAAGTACCTTCCTGCTACGAGAAAATTGAATTTGTATACTAAGTAATTTTTATTAGGGATAAAATGTGACTATTTAAAATTATTCCATGGAACTCATTTGTTTTTTATCTTGAATTACAATTTACTTCATCGGAGGTAGAGAGGCTAGTGGAAGATGTTGTGTAGAGTATCTCTGAATGGGGGTTCGTCCGGCCGTCACTGTGGCTGGAGTTGGAGCGCCGATACGTGGAGATCAACGGGAAGGTGGCCAATGCCTTGACCCGGTCCAGCCTCATGCATGGAGGACATGTACGTACTAACATAAACAAGATGACTAAAAGGTTCTCCACTCTTCAGCTCAAAATGACGAAGGTGGATGCGTCGTGCGCCATGAAGCAGAACCACTCCTCCAACAAGTAAACTAACTAATTTACATTGTATTATTTTTATAGTTTATTCATGCCAAGTTCAAGTAAAGTCTGAACTTATTTCTGAAAGCAGTTTCTAAACTCTGAAATTGTGTGACCAACACTGAAGCAATATTATGTGGCAACTCATTTTACTGTTGATAATAATTCTATTCTCATTGACAGAAATAACTGATCTAATTAGAAGATTAAGCGTTGGTACTTTTTAGTTGCTTATAAGGATTTTATTTGCATTGACAATACACTAGTAGAAACCGGAGCTTTAAAACTGGTTCATAAGGGCCTTTAGTGTCGGTTCTACAACCGGCACTAAAGAGTGGATACTAAAGCCCCCCCCCCCTTTAGTACCGGTTCGGCACGAACCACCACTAAAGGCCCACCATGTGGCGTGAGCTCGCGCCGTGGTATGGGGGACCTTTAGTACCGGTTGGTGTTACCAACTAGTAATAAAGGTATTTTTTTTTATTTTTTTTGAAAATTTTGTAAAAAATATTTGATTTTTTTTCGATTTTCAATTTTCTGAATTATTTGATGATTTAGTCTCTAATCACCCCTCTTAACTGCTCATGTGTGGATCACTCATTCCATATCGTCTAACTTCCTGGCCGGTCACCTATCCTCTCACTCCCCCAGCCTGAGCACGCTTAACTTCGGAGTTCTATTCCCCCTACTTTCCAAGTCTGCACTTGTTGTTTTCCTGACAAATGTAAGCTGTCAATCCTATTAACCCACAGCAGTTTAGCTTGAGCATTAGGTCACACGTTTCACCGTTTGAGTTTGGAATTATTATTCTAAAAAACAGTTAGTAACACTAATATTTCTTGAATAAGTTTGACCATAGTTTGACCCTAGTTTGACCATAGTTTGACCAGATTTGACCAAAATTCAAAAAATTGAAATAATTATTTAGTAACACTAATATTCTTGAATAATTATGTAGCAACATTAATACTTCTTGAATAAGTAGTTTGACCATAGTTTGACCAGATTTAACCAAAATTAAAAAAAACTGAAATTTGAGCATATCTTTTTTCCTTTTGGAATTCTAGGATTCTAAAAAATTGCAAAAAAGCAGTAGCCATCAAAATCGGATGCGGATTTTCATGCTGAATTTTTTGATATATTATACGTTTTTTTCCGACATCGTATGCAAAAGTTATAGACGTTTTACATTTTTCCTACACATTTTGCAAATCATGTCCAAATTCAAGTTTTTTAATTTCCCTAACTAGGGCTGGACAAAAAGCTCGAAGCTCGCGACCATAATGAGAGCTCGATAGTTCGGCTCATTTCGGCTCGTGCTCATTATTTAATGAACCAAGCCGAACAGTGTTTTTTGCTCGTTAAGATTAACGAGCTTAACGAGCGAGCAAATGAGTTTCACGAGCTAACTCGTTTAGCTCGCTAATTTTTAAAAGTTTGACATGAGACCCTAGTTCAAATCAGCCCACTAACAAAAGAGTTGCTAGTTAGCCCAGCCTAGGGGCCTAGTACCCTAACCCACTTCGGCACTTCTCCTATACCTAGGAGCCATCCGCCAGGAGACCCTAGAGCCAACAAGAAACCAGCCACCAGGAGCCAAACGTCCTTGTTTAATTTATGCCTGAATTTTTGATGGGATCGTGGAATTCTTGTGTGTTGTTTATTACCTTAATGTTCTTGTTTAATTTGTTCTGTTGTGAATTTTTATGGGATCATGGGATTCTTCTGTGTTGTTTATTACCTTAACGAGTACTCGTGAACACTCGCGAGCATAACGAGCCCATAACGAACCGAGCTGAACAGAGGTTTTTGCTTGTTAATATTAACGAGCTTAACGATAATGAGCTTAATGATAACTAGCCGAACGAGCCGAGCAACTCGTTAATCCAGCCCTATTCCTAACTAGTAGATGTACTAATATAACTACATCCCGAAGATTTTTTTGAATTTCTTATCATTTTCTTTTGTATTTTTCAA
>NC_057798.1:74153675-74163705 GCF_018294505.1 Triticum aestivum
GTCCCGGTTTGTGTCTCCAACCGGGACTATAGGTCAAACCCCTTTAGTACCGGTTTGTGCCACGAATCAGTACTAAAGGTGATCACGGGCCCCCAGCCTGCCACCACCCCTTTAGTACCGGTTCGTGGCACGAACTGGTACTAAAGGTTCAAAATGAACCGACATTAATGCATAGCCGTTCGAACCGGCACTAATGGTACCATTAGTACCGGGCCAAAATCGAACAGGGACTAATGTGTCTCACATTATATCCTTTTTCTACTAGTGATAATTACTGGCTGACAATAATTAGATGATAATGAAGGCTAGAGAAAAGAGTATGCCTATGATCCATGAACATGATGTGCATAAACACATGGTATGACTTCAAGAACCATCTCGGTCCTTCTTTTTTCTTCATATATGGCTAACCATTGACATTGTGGTGTCGAAGGTCGCTGGCACTTGAGATTGGCATGATTTAGAGGGTTGGCCGGCGGCGGAGGTGATGGCTCGGGTAGGGTGCGATGAGGTAGTGTGTGATAACACTTTCTATTAGTGGATGGCAGTGGGGGAGGTTCCGTTGGTAGAGGTAGGCGGGTCAATAGAGTGGGCAAAGAAAAGTTAGGTGGAGGGAGGAATAAGAATAGTAGTCGCACCAGGGGGTGTTGGCGGTGGAGGAAAGACAAGAGGTTAACAGTCTCAAATACAAGGGGGTGTTGGCGGTGGAGGAAAGACAAGAGGTTAACAGTCTCAAATCCAAAGCATTCTTATCTGTTCTAGGTGCCACACGCTTAACGATCTTCCTAATTATTCTTCCATCATCGCTGATAAGTTAGTATAGCTTCCTTACAATTTTCTGATCATCAGGGTGGTACGAAACTATGGAGGAGATATTGGAGAAGATAACACAATTTCAACTTGGAATTCACAACAAACATGGAAGCAACCAAGCACAATAGATAGGAGAGTTACAAGAGTTCATCATGACATGAAGAGAAAAAAAAAGAGGAAACCATATCTATAATATTTCCACGGTTTAGGATATTTGATTGTTCCCATCTAAATGTAGTTTTCTATTTTGTAGCTTCCCAGTATCAGAAATGATAGCTATCATATTTCATTTCGTTATTTCAGTGATCAATTGTTTTTCGTCTGTTCAATTTCTAAGTAAGAGTACCATTTATCTCCTTGCTTGAGCAATGTTCTTCTCTTTTCAAATTTTAGCAGGTGCAGGGGTTATCTCTGATGGAATGCTTCCGGTTGCGACACAATGGTGACTCCCTTGACTTATCATATTTTAACACAACTGCATTAGCCATTTATAATCTTCTTCATTTTTTAACCATGATTTTTTTAATTGGTTTCATAGATGAAATAGTCCACATGGTTTGTCACGAGTTTTCCACATGGAGAAAAGGTAACATATGCCTACATGAGATGTCTATCCATGGGATGTATAAATGTCTGAACACCATGGAAATCTTGATCTTGTTTAGCATCCAATGGCTCCTAATTCTGTGTTAATGGTTCTGCTCAGGATTTTGTGTCGATGATGCCCATTGACGAAGTGGTTCCCGAAGCTAGAGAGGCTGGTGGAAGATGTTGTGTAGAGTGTCTCTGAATGGGGGTTCGTTCAGCCGTCACTGCGGCTGGATCTGCAGCGCTGATACGTGGAGATCAAAGGGAAGGTGGCCAACACGTAGACCCGGTTCAACCTCATGCATGGAGGATATGTATGTAAACAAGATGACTGAGAGGTTCTACGCTCTTCAGCTCAAAGTGACGGAGGTGGATGCGTTGTGCGCCATGAAGCAGAACCATTCCTCCAACAAGTGAAGTAAGTAATTTACATTGTATTCTTTTTATAGTCTATTCACGCCAAGTTCAAGGCCAGTCTGAACTTATTTCTGAAAGTAGTTTCTGACTTCTGAAATTGTGTGACCAACGCTGAAGCAAAATTATGTGGCAACTCCTTTTACTGCTGATAATAATTCTATTCTCATTGACAGAAATAACTGGTCTAATGAGAAGATTAAGCACTGGTACTTTTTAGTTGCTTATAACAATTTCATTCGCATTAACAATAATTACTGGCTGACAATTATTACATGATAATGAAGGCGAGAGAAGAGAGCATGCCTATGATCCATGAACATGATGTGCATCAACACATGGTATGCCTTCTTCAAAGAACCATCTCGATCCTTCTGTTTTCTTCATATATGGTCAACCATTGAGATTGTCGTGTCACAAGTCATCGGTGCTCGAGGTTGGCATGATTTAGAGGGTTGGCCGGCGGTGGAGGTGATGACTCGGGTAGGGTGGGATGAGGTAGTGTGTCACAACACTTGCTATTAGTGGATGGCAGTGGTGGGAGGTTCCGTAGGTAGAGGTAGGTGGGTCAATAGAGTGGGCAAAGAAAAGGTAGGCGGAGGGAGGAATAAGAGTAGTAGTCGCACCAGGGGGTGTTGGTGGTGGAGGAAAGAGAAGAGTTTAATAGTTTCAAATACGAGGGGGTGTTGGCGGTGGAGGAAAGACAAGAGGTTAACGGTCTCAAATGCAAGGTGCGAGAGATCGTGGGCACCACATATGGTGGTAGGTTTTAGAGGGATGGCTAGCATCGACGGAGGTGGTGACTCAAGCAAGGGGCGACGTGCGACAACACTCACTGGCTGTAGGGTGGCAGGTGGTGAGGCAGGGAGAGGTGGGCGGTGATGAAGCTATGTACCTAGGGTAGGGTCATGGACCTGTCCAAACTACCCTACCCAAGGACATCTCTAGAAGAAACCACCTGTCAATCGACTCAGAAGTGTTCCACTCAACAGACTCGAAGACACTCGACCATGAAGCCAACCACTCGACCATTAAGCCAACCACTCGACGACCGAGAGATCTAAAGTCACTCTGCATGCAAATGACCGGTCATTGAGTAGCTTTTATGGTCATCATAGCGCTTTACTTATGGCGTTACCAGTAACGCCCGACCTTAATGTACCTTAAACCCCACATAACTGAGGGCTGGAGGGGTCTGGAGAACTCTATATAAGCCACCCCCTCCTCAATGTAAAGGGTTCGCACCCCTGTAACTCATACACATATAATCCAGTCGACCGCCTCCGGGCTCCGAGACGTAGGGCTGTTACTTCCTCCGAGAAGGGCCTGAACTCGTAAATCCCTTGCGTATACAACTACTCCATAGCTAGGATCTTGCCTCTCCATACCTACCCCCCTACACTACTGTCAGACTTAGAACCACGACAGTTGGCGCCCATCGTGGGGCAGGTGTCTTAGCGACTTATCGGAGAAGTTGCGATTTTTTTCGATCTCCTTCATCATGGCTTCAGGCGGAGTTTTGGTTGAGGGCCGCGAGATCTGTCTCGGCGCGCTCACGTTCATCGCCGACGACTCTGCTTGGCTTTAGGAGGCTCCACTCGACATCGACGCGCTCCCAGTCCGCGGAGCGATGCACTTTCACGCGTGCGTCCGCGGCGTCCTCCTGCGGCAATCGTCGACCCAGTATCGGTCGATATTTGTGTCGTCCTCCCTCCCTGTTTCCCACCGGCGCAAGTGCTCCGGTCGGTCGAGGCTTCAGCGGTGGGTGAGGCTCGCGGTGGCACGCCAGTCGGCCGCCCCCCCAAGTCGCGGCAATCGAGCCCGACGAATCTCTCTACGGCCTGTTCGACCTGTCGACTGGCTCCGCAGAGACTGCATCTGAGTGCGACAACAATGATCCAGCGGTGGAGGTTCTGATGGTCGATGGACCACGTGGTCCTCCCGGTTTTCCCCGCACCGATGGAGGCGATAGCGGAGGCGATCCATCGCATGCCCATGAAGAGTATCTTCCCGAGCCCCTCACTTTGCTGCAGAGGGAAGATCTTCGCCGCCGGAACATGGATGCGCAATGCACTCCTATCATTGGAGAAACCCCCGAGGCTCGTGCCTTAGAGGACGCACGCTTGGCCAACTTGGCTGAGCGCACTCGACTGGAGAACCTTCGGCGAGCACTCGACGAGCGTCCTTGGCAACGGGTTCCGGAATCCAGTCGACTTCAACTCTTTCCACCATCGACTCAGGTATATCGAACTCCGATTCAGAATGTAGGAGCTGCAGCCTGTATAGCAGAGTCAATTCAGCCTTCCCAGTCAGAGGCTGGCAGAGGCTTGTTACAGACCAGAGATCTACTCCGGGCAGCCGGAGATCAAAATTTAGCTGTATCACAGTCGCGGAATAGGATTCACAGCAGATCCGTAGCTGCAAATACAGTACAGTCGACTCATAGCCCCAGATCGCCCCCAAGGCGTGAGGAGCGCGGAAACCGGCGTGATCAGTACAAGAACTGTGAGCAGTATGATCACCGAATCGATTGTGATGATCGACGTCGAGTGCCCACCCCTCCCCCAAGGGGTGGATCGTACGCGCCTCGACAACAGGATGATAGACGCCATCACAGTCTTGGGCGAAGGATTCCAATCGACCCCAGGGAACCGGGCTTTGATGCGAGATCCATTATCGTTCAAGGTTTGGTCGACAGGAACAGAGCTCACCGAGAAGGTCACGACAGAGATGTACCCACTAGCAACAGAGTGCACGTCTCAGGACCAGAGTGTTTTAGCAGAGCCATCAAGGCCGCGGTGATTCCTCCAACTTCAGGTTGGCGACTGGAGTCAGTAAGTTCACTGGTGAGTCCAAGCCTGACACTTGGCTCGAAGACTACCGAGTGGCTGTTCAGATTGGCGGCGGCAATGATGAGGTGGCCATGAAACACCTGCCTCTTATGTTGGAGGGCTCGGCCAGAGCATGGTTGAATCAGTTAGCACCCAGCAGCATTTACACTTGGGAAGATCTTGCCCGAGTGTTTGTTAGAACGTTTGAAGGAACTTGCAAGCGACCAACATGACTGACAGAGCTGCAATCTTGTGTGCAGAAGTCGAATGAAACTTTGAGAGATTACATCCAGAGATGGATCATGTTGCATCACACGGCAGAGAATGTATCTGATCACCAGGCAGTTTGTGCCTTCAAGGAAGGCGTTAAATACAGAGAGCTAAACCTGAAATTCAGTCGAACCGGAGACATGTCTCTGAGTCGAATGATGGAGATAACCACCAAGTATGCCAATGGTGAAGAAGAGGATCGGCTTCGGAGTGGCAAGCACAAGTCAGTCGCCCATGAAACCGGAGGAGGGAACTCCAGTCGGAAGCAAAAGCAGAAAGCCGAGCCAGCTGCTCCTGAAGAATCCTCGGCCGTGACTCAAGGAAAGTTTAAAGGAAAACCCAAAGGGTCTTGGAACCCTAAGAAGGTGAAGGACAAGGAAGGAAATGATGTGTTGGATTTGCCGTGCCACATCCACACAAAGAAAGATGAGGAGGGTAAGCTCATTTATCCGAAACATACCACTCGACAGTGTCGGCTCTTGATCCAGCAATTCCAAGGGAAATAGCCCAAAGATAAGGAAAAGGAGTCGGACAAAGTCGAGGACAAAGAAGATAGCGATGATGGATATCCCAGGTCAATTCCACCCTGATGATTTTTGCTGACGTTGAACGCAAAAGCCGATTGAAAGTTATAAACCAAGAAGTGAATATGGTTGCTCCGGCGACACCCAGTTATTTAAAATGGTCTCAGACTGCCATCACATTCGACCAGTCTAATCACCCGACGCACATAGCCACCACTGGGAGGCAAGCTCTAGTGGTCGACCCAGTCGTCGAAGGCACTCGATTGACTAAAGGTTTGATGGATGCTGGCAGTGGCCTGAATATACTATATGCAGAGACGTTGAAAGGGATGGGTATTCCGATGTCCAGACTCAGTACCAGCAAAATGAGCTTCCATGGAGTCATTCCTGGAAAGAAGGCTGAGTCACTCGGCCAAATTGCTCTTGATGTGGATGAGCTTCCATGGAGTCATTCCTGGAAAGAAGGCTGAGTCACTCGGCCAAATTGCTCTTGATGTGGTTTTCGATGATTCCAAAAATTACCGCAAAGAAAAGTTGACGTTTGAAGTTGTGGATTTCCAGAGTGCTTATCACGCTATCTTGGGCAGGCCAGCTTATGCGCGTTTTATGCCTCGACCATGTTACGTGTACCTCAAATTGAAGATGCCTGGCCCCAAAGGTATGATCACTATTACTGGCAATCGGAAGAAGGCGGAAGAGTGCTTTCAGAAAGGCTCGAAGATCGCCGATGCTCAGATGGCAGCGGTAGAATGGCAGGAATACCAGAAAACTACAGACCCGAGTGATTTGTTGCGAGCCAAGAAGCCCGCTACGGAATCAGCGTTTCAGTCGTCTGGTGAGACAAAACAGATTCACATTCACCCGACCAACCCCAGTGCTGCTTCGACTCATATCTCTACAACACTTGAATCCAAATAGGAAGAAGCGCTCATCCAGTTCCTCCGTGAGAACTGGGACATCTTCGCATGGAAGCCTTCTGACATGCCGGGTGTTCCCAGGGGGCTGGCTCAGCATCGTCTACAAGTCGACTCAAAAGTGAAACTTGTCAAAGAACATCTTCGACGGTCCGCCGTCCAGAAAAGAAAGGCCATTGGCGAGGAGGTGGCTCGACTCTTAGCAGCAGAGTTTATCCGAGAAATTTATCACTCCGAGTGGCTCGGCAATGTTGTCATGGTCCCCAAGAAGGACAAGTCACTTCACATGTGCATTGACTTCAAGCATATCAATCGGGCCTGCCCGAAAGATCATTTTCCTCTCCCCCGCATCGACCAAATAGTCGACTCGACTGCGGTATGCGAGCGCTTGTCTTTTTTAGACGCCTATTCCGGTTACCATCAGATCCGTCTGTATGGACCCGATGAGATGAAAACAACTTTCATCACTCCATTCGGGTGCTGCTGTTATGTCACCATGCCATTCGGCCTCAAGAATGCCGGAGCCACGTTCATGAGGATGATTCAGAAGTGTTTGCTCACTCAAATCAGCCAGAATGTGGAAGCATACATGGATGATATTGTGGTCAAGTCACGGAAAGGTTCCGACCTGCTGACTGACCTTGCAGAGACATTTGCCGACCTCAGGAGGTATGATATCAAGCTTAATCCATCAAAGTGCACATTCGGAGTTCCTGGCGGTAAGTTACTCGGTTTTCTCGTTTCCGAACGAGGAATCGACGCCAATCCAGAAAAAGTTGGTACTATACTCCGAATGAAACGACCTGTGCGTGTGCACGATGTCTAGAAGCTTACTGGTTGCTTGGTCGCTTTAAGTCGATTCATCTCTCATCTCGGTGAAAAGGCATTGCCTCTTTACCGACTGATGAAGAAGTCAGACAAGTTCGAGTGGACTCCTGAAGCTGATGCAGCTTTTGCAGAGCTAAAAGCCCTGCTCTCCACCCAGCCGGTGCTTGCTACCCTGATCAGCAAAGAGCCTTTGCTGCTTTACATTGCAGCCACAGGACAAGTCGTTAGTACACTACTTACGGTCGAGCGGGAGGAAGAAGGAAAAGCCTTTAAAGTTCAGCGCCCAGTATATTATATTTCTGAAGTTTTGACCCCATCAAAGCAAAGATACCCTCATTATCAGAAGCTTGTATATGGGATTTATATGACCAGGAAGAAGGTTGCTCATTACTTCTCTGACCATTCCATTACAGTCGTCAACGATGCTCAATTGTCAGAGATTCTGCACAACAGAGATGCAACTGGTTGAGTGGCAAAATGGGCGATTGAACCCCTTCCCCTAGATATCAGGTTTGAGGCAAAGAAAGCCATCAAGTCCCAAGCAATAGCAGATTTCATCGCCGAGTGGACTGAACAGCAACTGCCGACTCAAGTTCACTCGGAGCACTGGACCATGTTCTTTGATGGTTCTAAGATGCTGAATGGTTCCGGTGCTAGGGTAGCGTTGGTTTCCCCCCGAGGAGATAAGCTTAGATATGTGCTCCAGATTCACTTTGATTCCTCCAATAACGAAGCAGAATACGAAGCACTTTTTGTATGGGTTGCGTATGGCCATTTCACTCAGTGTCCGTCGCCTCATGGTCTATAGCGACTCAGATTTGGTGGTGAACCAAGTGATGAAGGAGTGGGACGTCAGAAGTCCGACCATGACTGGTTACTGCAATGCAGTGAGAAAGCTAGAGAAGAAATTCGAGGGGTTAGAACTTCATCATATACCCCGACTGAAAAATCAAGCGGCTGATGATTTGGCAAAAATAGGTTCTAAGAGAGAAGCCATTCCCAGTAATGTGTTTTTGGAACACATCCACACACCATCAGTTCAAGAGGATCCTTTCACCGAAGAAGCCCCGCAGCCAAAAAGTGCCACGGATCCGACTGAAGTTGAGATCCCAGCTGTGGTCGACCTGATCATGGAAGTTTTGGTCATCACTCCCGACTAGACAGTGCCTTACATCGCGTATATCCTAAGGAAAGAGCTCCCAGAGAATGAAGAAGAGGCTCGACAGATCGTCCGTCGATCCAAGGCCTTTACTGTGATAAAGGGACAGTTGTACAGGGAAAGCGCGACTGGAGCCAGTCAGAAATGTATAACGCTAGAAGAAGGTCGGATAATTCTTGACGATATCCACTCGGGGACCTGTGGCCACCATGCGTCCTCCTGGACTATTGTGGCTAAAGCATACCGAGTGGGGTTTTACTGGCCTAGAGAAAATGAAATGGCGAAGGAGATAGTCGACAAGTGTGAAGGATGTCAGTTCTATTCCAATGTGTCACACAAGCCCGCCTCAGCCTTGAAGAACATTCCACTCGTCTGGCCCTTCACTGTTTGGGGATTAGATATGGTTGGACCACTGAGAACTGGCAGGAGCGGCTTCACCCATGTACTGGTGGCAGTCGACAAGTTCACTAAGTGGATCGAAGCCAAGCCTATCAAGAATCTCGATGCCGGCACTGCTACCAGCTTCATCAGAGAGTTGATATTCAGATATGAAGTTCCGCATAGCATCATCACTGACAATGGGTCAAACTTCGATTCCGACCAATTCAGAACCTTTTGCGCTTCTCAAGGCACGCGAGTCGACTACGCTTCCGCCGCTCACCCCTAGTCGAATGGACAAGCAGAAAGAGCAAATGGCCTAATTCTCAAAGGACTGAAACCCCGATTGATGCGTGATCTCAAACACGCAGCAGGCGCGTGGGTCGACGAACTTCCATCAGTTCTTTGGGGATTGAGGACTACTCCTAATCGGTCGACTGGGCGAACTCCATTCTTTCTGGTCTATGGAGCTGAAGCGGTTCCGCCGAGTGACCTGCTTCACAATGCACCCCGAGTCGAGCTCTACTCTGAAGATGAAGCAGAACAAGCACAGTAGGACACAGTCGACCTTCTAGAAGAAGAAAGAGAGATGGCCATGATCTGATCGACCATCTATCAGCAGGACTTGCGTCGATTCCATGCCAGAAACGTGAAGAGTCGAGCCTTCCAAGAAGGAGACTTGGTCCTCCGAGTGGATCAACAGAAGGCACACAAACTCGCCCCTACTTGGGAAGGCCCCTTCATTGTCACCAAAGTTCTCCACAACAGAGCGTACCATCTCTACAATGTCGATCGCCAGATTGATGAGCCTCGAGCTTGGAATGCGGAGCTGCTCCGCGCCTTTTATACTTAAGTACTCACTCGGATGAGATGTAATAAAAAGTACCTCTGTAGTTCGTTTATCAAAGACAAGAGTGTTATAATTTTCCCATTGTTTGTTGTTGCTTTTGTTTACGTGTGAAATCCCCCAGTGGGTGGCTTAGCTGCGAATCCGTTTCGCCTAAGTATTTGAAAATCCTACCGACTGACAAGCAAGCCTCTCACTCGGGGGCTTAGCTGCGAATCCGTTTCACCTAAGTATTTGAAAATCCTACTGAGTGACGAGCAAGCCTCTCACTCGGAGGCTTAGCTGCGAATCCGTTTCGCCTAAGTATTTGAAAATCCTACCGAGTGACGAGCAAGCCTCTCACTCGGGGGCTTAGCTGCAGTCCAGTACTCGCCTAAGTATTTGAAAATCCTACCGAGTGCAGAGCAAACCACCCACTCGGGGGCTTAGCTGCAGTCCAGTAATCGCCTAAGTATTTGAAAATC